>NW_009610086.1:27910-49781 GCF_000690535.1 Cariama cristata
AGCTTTCAGAGAAAGGAAACTTTGCCTGGACGCGTTCTTATTTTAGCTTTCAGTGCAGAAACAACTTTTGGGTCATATTTTCTGAAAGAAAAATTGGAGAGATTCAAGTTTCTCTAATCTATCATCCTGACAAGTGCAGCTCAGTTGTTCCATCAATCAGGTCACTTTTCAGCCACTGAGGGACAATTTCAGGCTCCAAAGTGTGGAACAGATTGTGCTGGCTGTGTGCGTATGGCAAAGTTACTCTCGCCCTTGGGGATAGTCTTGGAAGACCTCTGAAGGATTCCCAGGAGGAAACAAGACACCAGGTGTCTCTGTCTTGATTCAGCTCACATGCTGGGTCTGAAGGACATGGTGGTTGGTGTTACTTCGATGTGCTTTTCCGCCCAGTTTTGGGAGGCTGGTGCTGCTGCAAGCTGCGGGGACAGCAGTATTCCTGTGCCCTGGAAGTCAGCAGGGCATGGTGAAGTGTGACAAAGATTTCCCAGGATGACCCTTCATGCCTTGCTCATATTAAATCTGAGTTCACAACATAGTCTGCTCCATAAATCTTGTGTTTATTTTCTGAGACAGCTCATCCTCATCAGCCCACGTGCTCGATAACGTACTGCTGCAGAGGGAATATCTCTTAGACATGTCTTTCCTATCTCATTCCCATTCCAAAACTTTTCCCTAGTTTTAATCCCTATGATCTGGATTCCTTAAGAGTCTCTAGGAACTGTCACCATCTGGTGCCTCCCAAGACTTCTCTTCCAGGACTCCAAGGGTTAATATCCTTGGAGCATCACATGGGGAAGCAGTGCAAGTCTGTTCATGCAGTTGACAGTGCCCTTTTATTATTGCTTCTATCTCTCCTATCAGATGTCTCACTCTTAACAGAGTTGTTATTAAGATAATTAGTTAATGTGGGTTATTTTATTATTGTAGTCTTATTTGGTTTGATTGCATGCTCAGCTGACACATGTCATAAAAGCAACAAAAGCATTTAAAAGTTGCATAATTGGCAAAACTGAACTGTCAGTGTTGTGGAGTTCAGAGAATCACGGAGGGAAGAAATGTACAGACTCCATAGAGACACAGGTCCTTCCGTGAACCTTGGATTTCTCCTCCTAGCATTTATTAGTCAGGAAAATGATTGGCATTTCCTCTTCTGTGTTTTAATTTTCTCTGCTTGTGCTGTATTTTCTGATCTTTGCTTTAGCCTGCAGAGGAAGGCAGCTCAGTCTTGTTTATCTTTGCCAGAGATTCCTTCGTTTTGGGAACCACATTGGAAATAACTTTGGATGAAGGCAAACAAGAGGCTTTAAAAAGCATCTATCAAGTAATCAAGCGGGTCCGTGTGTCATATTTCCTGACCATCTATTGCCTTGGTATCTGCCATTGGCACGCGTCCCAGTGCTGTCAGAGTAGTACAATCCTATTTTTATTTACGTCCCGCGTGCCTCTATTCAAATACTTTATCCAGCTTCATCAGTGCAAAATCCTGGCAGTTTTCATCTTCTTAACCTTGTGAGTTTTCCTTACGCACCCTCCTGACACATAAAGCTGGTGAAAAAATGTCTGTTTCTTCAGCCCTGGTCTGAGAAGCTGCATTTCAGTCCATCCCGGCAAGGCTCTGTTCTGAGGCCTGACCAGTGCAACCATATCTTTGTTTGTGTTGGTCTTCTCCAGGCTCGGATTGAAGTTGCGAGTGGAACACTCCCCAGGCTGCTAAACTCTGACCAATTTGCAGCCATGTCGACCTGCAAATATTTCCTCCAGAGTTTGAGATTTTTGGCATCCCAAGTTTCCTGGATGTGCTTACATCATCCCTGTGCGGAGGAGGACTTGGCTGTATGGCTTAGAATGTGCTCTGTGTAATTGAACAAGTTCCCTCAAAAATACCCCAGTAATTTTACCAGTTCTTGTCCAGGGCTATGAGGCATGTGATGTAGCACTGAGAGGAAAAAGCCCTCCCAAGAGGCATTTCCTGAGCTAATTTGATAACTTCGGGGTTTGAAATGGTGGGGAAAGAAAAATCTCAAGCAAGAAACAAGCTGGTAAAGCAGAGACATGCACAGACATTTAAAAAATGATACAGCTTGATTTTTCAGAATGTAGCCAGAGGAAATCAATCCCTAATGCAGCAAACAAACTCCAGTGGGTTACAAGCAGCCTATATCCAGAGTAACTCAATTCCAAACATGGGCACTGCTGCAACGAGGATTTGGCCTTTGAAATCTCCTTTTGCAATTGCTGCTCTGAAAAAGAGATTTTAGAGACAAGCCCTGCTGCATGCAGAGAACGCCTGAGAGTCCCTTCACACACGCTGCCCTTTCAAGGTGTGCTGCTAAGGCACAAAGCACCGAAGAGGAAGGCTCCCAACAGCTTTCCAAGGCTCCAAACTTTGAGCATAATGTTTTTAGGTCATTGCTTAAAAACCAAGAGCAGCAAGAAGGGCAGACAAAGGCGTATTAGCTGGAGCTCTTCTCGGTCTCCTGGGAGGGACAATGGGTGCAGTTCACAAGCCGAGGAGCACAGCTGCGGTTTGCTGGTTGGGAGGCTGCACATAGAGTAGAGATCAGAATTCAGAACGATTAAGCACGTCGCTTGATTGTTACCGACAGATTAAAAAAAAACCTCTGCCAGCTTTACACATTCACAGGCTTTTGTCTTTGTGAGTCAGGAGGCAGTTACCGTCGTGAGACACACACGCTCTGTAGTACAGGATGATTTTTGGCAAAGTCTGGATGATTGTGAGCCAGACGGGGCGGGGACAGCATTCCAGTTTTATAACACAATTCCATAATAGGAGACAGCATTCTTTTCATATTAATGTTCATACAATAGGAATTTTAAACTCCAGCTTTTGGGTTATGTGGGAAAAAAAGTCTCTTTGAAATGCCATAACAACGTTATTCTATAATTCAATGGACAGGGCTGCTGGTGGACCAATCACTTGGAGTGCAGCGGGTATTTTGTAGGATGCTTTCATTTCAAGAAAGAGCAAACTGGAAGGCACCGACTTAGTTACGTGCTTACTGATGCCACCATGACCTCCTTGCATGAGTTACAGGTGTTCGGTCCACCTGCTCTGACCCCAGGGGAAATTCATGTCACCACTCTCAGCATGCTCCTGTGAGCACTGTGAAGCACCTATCGCACCTAGCACTGCTTCTCTCGAGTTATCAGGCCACAAGATGTGTAGGCATTTCCATGCCTTTTGGTAGCAAGGGTTTTGCCGAGTATAACATGTGGCTGCTTCAGGACCATCCTTGCCACACGCGCCACCAGAGACACTTTCTACCTCCCCTATTCTGGTGGCCCAGGGAGGAACCCGAGACTTTCAAGGTGTTACTCATGCCCTGACTTACATCTTGCAGTGCCTTGCTGGGAAGGTAGAAGATTTAAGGGTAAATTTCTCCTTTTGGGGTTTTGATCAGTCTTTGAATTTCACACCAAAACTAATCCTGCGCTTGCAAGCTCCTCTTAACTCAAGGTTGCAGTTTAGCCCCTCACTGTAGCTCAGATAGATACCTCGCTGCTGGCATCAGTGTTAAAAGGTGAGGAGGGTGAAGAGACTCTCCTTGTTTTTCTCTCTTGGACTGTGTAGTAAAAGAAAAGACTTTAAGCCTTGCAGAAATACTTTGGACCCTCTACTGATCTCATGGTGAAAAGGGAAAATTCATTAAAACCTGATTTTGGCCAGCAGGCTGACACCCCTTGAACTGGTATTGCCTGGTTTCCAGCAGTCCAGAGAGATGGATTATATGAAGTATGTTTTCTCACCTGTGGTACCTATCAGTGAGACTTCACAGAGGGCTTAACTAAACCAGTCCAGAGCAGATAACAGGGACTGCCGCAACTAGTCATTAAAAGTTCATGTTGTTCTCACCCAAGCTAATCGATTCAACTCTGATTTAGATGAGCAAAGACATGTGCTCTGAAAAGAGCAGAAGTATCAGAACTATTTAGAGACACATTGGCACACCCAAAAGAGCAGAAGAGGTTGCTCTGTGCCTTGTCTGAGCAGCCATGGGGCTGTGGGTATCAGAAAGGGTACGCGTATGTTGGGGATGAAGTGACCCTTGCAGGAATGGTGGAGTGGTATTTGGAAATAGGAGAGGGAAAATCTCATTAAGCACATGCAGGCAAATTTGGTAAGTGCCAAGAGTACTCTGACATGAATTTCCACACACGATGCTGATCTGAAGGGGAATGTTCAGTACTGACCATTTTATAACGTTGTTCTGATATTTGGATAGTGCCAATTGATAGAGAAAAGAGAAGTCCTCAAAACACATGTTCACGCAGGAGAGTGCATCAGTAGGGTTTGGCAGGTGCAGTTTTTGGTTTTGAGGCTAGATGCTAAAGTGTACACCGCTGTGGTGTAATTGCAAATATTGCTTTGAGTAGCTGCAATTTTGAAGTGTGGTAGTAGAGAGGCCGATCTGCATGCACGTTCTCCACTTAGCCTTGGTGAGTTCACAGGGAATTTCTGCTCAAAGACGAGTTTGCAGAGCAAGGACTGTGTGAGAATATTTTGTCCTAACAGCTTGACTGATGTCTTTCAGGGCAAACCTGGCCGTGGGGGCACTGAGCCTCACCGAAGACGCTGCGTTCTCTGAGCTGAGGGTGGTAGCCCCATCCCTGGCTGAGCTGGGGATGGCCAGCTGGAGAAAGAAGTGGCTCGGGACACTGACATGAGCACAACCCAACCTTTAATAAAGAGACTTCCTGCCTCTGTAGAAGTGTTGAAACATCTCGGTGTGTTTCCCTGTCTTCAAACAAGAGCCCCCTGCGCCTGACGTCACTTCCCTGGGCTGCCGGGCCGATAACAGGATGAACCTGCACTGCCTCTGAACCAGACGTTCCACTGTGTCACTGGTTATTGTGCTCTATGGTGGGGCAGGAGGCTTCGCTACCAACATTGTTTTTGTAGTTTATGCTTCACGCACATTTCCCCCCTCCCTGCCTCCCCAGCAGTTTGAAAGGAAACGGCATAGGAACTTGTGTGATGTGCTTACAGGCACACACAAGCGATGTGACTCATCAATAGACCAGGCTTTGGGAGCTGGTGCCTGTTACGGCGTGCAGCCAGCCTGCTTCTTCGCAGAGCTCCGAAAGGCAGCTGGCTATGTCAAAAGGGCAGAGAATAAAGAGTGTAGTGTAAAATGGAGACACAATTAAGCAAAGATTTTTAAAAAAAGCTATAAAATTTTTCATCTCTTTACTGAAAGTTCCCTTGGGTGATGTTTGCTGAAACAAATAACTCTGCAGCTTGTTGCTGTAAATAATTGCACATAGATTTTGCAATACTGCTAGTTTATTTTTAAACATGAGAATGAGCAGTCGTATAACACCTACCTTGGCATGCACCAGGTTCATCATAGGATATGTCTTTATCACTTAGTAGCACCGAGGAAACAGCATTTAAGTGGTATCTCTATGAATCTGTTCTCTCTCAAACCTTCAGATGCTTCAATCTCATCTCAAAACTTGTACTACACACTAGTGAGTGAGGAGGGAGTGGATAATTTCTTGAAATTCATTAATACAGCCTCAGGAACCTTGATGTAGTTCTTTATGTTTCCGAGCATCTTAGAGGGAACCTGGTTTAGCACTGTCTGCATTTTGGAACTGGGAACATTGAGTCACTTTTTTGGGAAAGGCCAGTAAATTTTAGATGCCTCCATTTGGTTTTAGGCATATAACCTCAGAGAAGATGCTAAACTTGGGCATTGACACCTTTGCTTCTGCTTATCTAACAGGCGATACTGCAGTAAGCCCCAGTAATTTGATTGTCTTGGATTGTGTCTCTGTGCCTCTAGCTGTGGGTTGCTTTTACACCACTGGAAATCTGTGCTGTTTCCACTCACCAATGGAACTTGAAAGAAATGGAGAAAAAAGTATGCCAAACATCTGAAAACAAGTACTGTCCCCCAATTTGGCATTGCTTTAAACATTAGGATTAGTCTGAAATGAGTGCAAGAGTCAGAAAGATGTAGATTTTAACATTTCTGATTTCACAATAGTCAGGGCTTTTTGCATAGATGATTGTATTATCTGATTTCTTTACATTTCTAGAGAAATAAAGTTTCTACATCTACGAAGAAGGCAAATTCATAAAAGCAAGTGTCTTTTTTGTGTTCCTAGTTAGTACCTGTGTTGTCCTTGTTACCACAGCTGGATTCGCATGTCATGGGATGGCAAGGTCATGTATTAAATACATCTTACAGTGATGCCCAAGATTATCACTGTTTAGTTATCACTCAAGGTTGTCATCTGGTTTTCATTCATCATATAACAATACCAAGCAAAATAGGCTCACTAAGCATAAATAAGAATAACATTAATACTAATAATTCACTACACTGCAGAACTAATTGCATGTTTTCCCACATTTTCAAGTATCCTTTACAAAAAAAAAAAAAAAAAAAAAAAGGGACATGCTTTCTGTTCACTTGAAAGGACGAGTGTCAGGCTGCTCTCTTTCTGGACATCCTAGGCAGTTTGCCCGCCCAGTGCCTTAGTGTGGTTAGTAGTCCTGTGCCTTTGGTACTGAAACTCACTAGAAAAAACCCTTCAAAGTATCCAGAAATATTCTGCTGTGAGCTGCACTGAAGCTTGGTGCTACCACATAATAAAAAGAATAAGTCAACTGCTAGGAGAAAATATTGCTCATGAATAGTTATCTACCTGATATGACAAATGACAAGGTTTGTCACAGATTAGTCAACTGGTTCCAGTCATCACCTTGGTTTCTCCTTCTGACAATTTTCAGTGTTTCTGTGGTTATTTAAAAATACATTTTGTCCACGAGCAATATTTGGTTGAGACTTGTATTTTCAAGAGTTTTTTTTTCTCCTTTTCTTCCCCAGGGTGTAGTTAATTTTCAATCAGCGTTCACTATGGAGGACATACCCTTTGAATAAGCCTATTTATCTTTTGTGTACTTCACAGCTTTTACTTCAGTTTTATCTTCCTTGAAGGATACCTTTTTTCAATATCTTCTTGTCACTGGAGCTGGAGAAAATTTATGTTGACAAGAGCTGTAAAATTCCACTGGTAAGCAACTTAAATCTAGATGCTTTCCCTCAAGAGAGTGAAATGGTGGGGTTATACTGTATATTTGTGTACCCTTGTAACTTATCTCCTTTTATAGTCTTCTGAAATTCCCTGTTGTTCCTTTCAGACAACTTAATGTTACCCACAAAGGAGCATGTCCCAGCCGCATCTGCATGTGGAGGGTGATAGTGATGCGCAGCTGAACAGCGAGTTCAGATTCCTTGAGGTCCAAGGAATCCCTGTAACCCTCACACTCTTGGTATTTATTCCAGATTAATCTGTGTCAGACCTATGTTGGCTAGTTGCCTTCACAATGGAGGACAAGGAAGGTAGACATTCCTGAGACTGTGAATTTTCTGAGGATGTTCACAATGGTCTGACAAAAGAAATGAAAGATCCCTTTTGCAAGAATGAAGTCAAAACATTTGAAAGGACCAGTGCAGAAAGTTTTCCTTGGGCAGGTGTTTTCCTTTTAATTATCATGAAATTCATTTAGACAATTTATTAAGTATGTGTTGGAAGGCAAGTCAGAAGTGGAATTATTTTCCTAGTTTAAAACCAGCTTGTTTAACATTTATTCATGCTGGGCTGGGTCTCCAGATGGTATAAATTGGCACAACTCCATTTAATTTCAGTGGATCTATGCCAATTTCCAGCAGCTGAGAATCTTGTCCAGTAAGTCATTTTTGGTCCCACAACCTTCAGTTCAGTGCTAGTAAAATCCAAAGAGTCAGCCCTTGGGGTGATGACCAAAAATTCTTAACTTTACCGGAATGAACCATTCCTTTTTGATGATCATCACAGAACAGTAAGCACATGTGTAACCTACTCTGAACAGACACAATGCCTTTTTCCGCCATCTACCTTTCATTACCGGTGGTGTTATATCTAAATGTGTGCTTCTCTTCAGCAAGATCCAAATGAGAAGAGGTCAACATGATTAGTTTTATTATAATAGCAGAGCTTTGTATGGTGAGCTTGAGAGTCCAGAGCTTGTGAAGCGTGCTCCCACTGGTAGGTAAATTGGAAGGTATCAATGGAATTGTGCCATTTAGTCCATACGTGGATCTGGCCCTTAGAATGCATCTGCTTTAGGAATTCATTCAACCATCACCGCAATACTTGATCATATCAGCTATTAATGATTTTATCTTTAGATACTGGTTGTGTGGTAGAGATCTATTATCAAGGCAATGCCATTCAGACCACAAATTTCAGACTCTTGTATGATAAAAGCAGCACCCAGCATAACACTTTGGATATCTGAAATGAAACTTTGCCATAGCGGAAGAGACAAAAGACTCAACTGCTATAGAGTAATCAATAGACTCACACCTAGACTTTTGAAACAATGTGTTTCCTCATTAAAACTTACTGCGGCTGAATGTGTGGTGGGTGACCCTGGCTGGCAGCCAAGCACCCATCTAGCTGCTCCCTCAGTCCCTCCCGAGCGGGATGTGGGAAGAAAAGAGGAAGAAGAGGAGCAAGAAAACTCATGGATCTAAATAAAGACACTGATTCAAGTATTGAGAAACAAAGATGACAAACATTCAGACACTTAGGGAAAGCATGTTTCTTCTCCCCTTCCTAGTCACTTGCCCTTGTTATCACCACAGGTTACACTCAGTCCCTTTGGCAGGGGAATGGGCAGTGTAGGACGATAGTCAGAGTGTAGTGGTTTCTTTCTGCCACTCCTTGTTCCTTACTGTTTTCTTCCACTCCTCCTTCCTTCTTATGCTTTTCCTGTGCTCTAGTGTGGGTCCTTCATGGACCATAGCCTTCTCAGGGAGTACCTGCTCTGGTGTGGGTCCTCGAGGGGCTGCAGTCCCTTTGGGGGACTGTTGTGGAGTCAGCTATAGCTGGCTATGACTGGCATAGGGGCAGTGCCTGACCTCCTCCCATAGAGATCACCCCCACAGGACTGCCTCCCTCCTCCCCGACTCCTAACAAAATCTTGCCAAAGGCAACCAATACAATCAATAAGCTTTCCTAGCTGAGCAGAACACCTAGGACATAGGTCATTGTGTGGTCGGAATACCACTACACAGTTTATTTACGCACGTCTTTAAAAGTCTGTTGTTGGTTATCTTAAGAGACAGGATATGGGACCACTTATATCCTTGGTCTGACTCAGTATGTTATGTTATTTTGCCTAATGTCATGTTACCTTACCTTATTTCAGTCTTCCACTGAATATTAGGGGGAGTCCAGGGGTTTTGTAGCACTAGGCAGATGACTACATAGTTGTCTTCGGAAGTAGAGGGGCAGTAACTTGTCTTGGATGACAGAGGTGCCAATGTTTAAACTGAGCAGCTCCAGGGTAAGTCTATATCAACACATAATTTTCATTCTTTAATATGAATGCTGGAATGAAAAAAAATATTAAAAAACTTTTGTCATCTTCATCCCCATGATCAAAAATCGCCACCATTTCAATAACATCAATCTGCTCAGATATTAAGTCATTGAATGAGTAGTTTTGATTTAATGAATTTCTCTCATCTCAGCTTATTTTCTACTCCTCTTCTGGCTTTAATAGCTAGCTGCTTAATATGAGAGCTGTTCCATTTCATTACCTTTCTCCTGTTTTTTTCTTGAGGTGGAACTAATGCAATGCAAATTGTGATGCCTGTCTCTGATTTTTCTATTAGGCAACTTAGGATTCCATACAGCCTGTGTTATTGAGTGCAGAACTAGAAATATATTTGAATTTATGATGATATCCTGGAGTTTACAGTATCGCAAGTTGGGGAATTTTTTTCAAACAAAATAATGATATTCAATGATATTCAAGCTTTTGATGGAGGCTTTTTCTGCAAAGTATGTTACACACACATTTCAGTTCTGTTCTTTCCACCTGATGCAATTTCATTGCAGCTGCCCTATAAAATTTCTGACATACGGCTAGGCATAGTATGAGCTCAACGGGGCACTAAAGCAGCAACAGTGCAATGTGAACAAGTTCACAGACACTGTTGAACTGCTGGTTTGTGCTGGCAAAATCCAATGTAGGAAATGGTTGAATGAGTTGTATCATGCCAGAAGGACTGGGAAGGTATCTACTCACACACATTGGTGCCTGGAGAGCTAGAGTTACCTTAGCAATCAGAGCAATTTTGTCTTTCAGTAAAGAGAAAATAATTTTTGGATTAAGCTCTGCAACATGTGTGTATGCTCCTTTGAGTATGTAATCTGTGCAGGAGATGCTGCAAATCGCTGCTTTTGAAAACCATGGATGTGGTGTGCATCTCAACTAACACTTCTGCGTTATTTGTTCCATCACTTTTGCTTTTATTTCACAGTATAAAACTTGAAGGAATTTGCTGGGCCGTTGTGTTCAATGCCCTGGTCAGTCATATCAAAGAGAACCCCTTTCAACTCAGTTTTTAAAAAAGTGAGTTTCTTTACCCCAGTATTTTGAAAGAGGGGATGTTCTGCAGCCTTATTTTTCTGATGGTTAGAGACTTTATTCCCAAGTGACGTTTTTAGTGTATGCATAGCCAGCCTCTCTCTGTTTAGAAATCAGTTGTTCTTTTCCTGCAGTGAATGTAAGATGTTTTCCCTTGAGAACTTTTCTTCACTGTTGTAGAAAGCAGTACTGCTCCTTGTCTGCTTTTGCTTTAATGCTAAGTGAGCCAAACTCTTTTCTTTGCCCAACCTACAACAGTGATGGTCTTCCTGACAGTAGTGGAAGTGATCGGTGTAGTTCTATAGTCACATCTGGATTACTTACAGTGCTTCTGTCTCCTCCCAAACGAAGAGCCATCTGATGTTTTCTGCAGTGCATTTTAATTTCCTTTGCTGGCCTAGATCAGCTAGAAACTTGGCAATTCCTATCCTTTCCCTGCATTCTGTCTGCTGAGAAACAGCTTGCTTTGCTGATTAATCCTTTTTCTTCCATTCCCTGTATTCTTCTCCTTATATGTTCCAGAGGAATGTATTCATCAATTTAGGTGTTTAAACCTCTCCTAAATGTTTATTTGCTTTCTTGGAATATGGGCACCTTTGCCTGGATCAAACTTCAAGCCTCCTTTACTAGAACGTTCCTCTTATCCCTACATAGAAATGCCTGTGAGAAAATTACCAACTCACTGAAATGGATAGCAGTTACCATTTTATTGGCCAGGAAAGGGAAACTCTAAGGAGGTTTGGAAATCCAAAAGAAAAAAAAAACATGTGTAGAATACAGGAATTTGCAACATAACAAAAAGCGTTATTCCGGTTACTATTTCCGGGAAGTAAATTTTTGGCTTAGCGGAAAGGCCAGTAGGAAATCCTATAGAAGTGTTAAACCATGAACATACTTGGTAACTATGCCTGAAAGGAAACCCTCAAGGCAAACCTAGTTTGTGAATACCATATGAAATTGGAGAGAACCTCAAATAACCCTCATGATTCAGGAAATATCAGAGGATACAGATGTTGCATGAATGAATTGGTCGAGTGCCTGGAAGGAGGATGAGCCTGATTCTTGAATGGAACAATCTACTTCATTAGAACAGGAATAATTATGAAGAAAACTCTTAACAAAACATATCTATTCTCATGCTGAGGTCAGGAAAGATTTTTTTTTTACATATATATATATAAAGGTTAATTTAAAGGATCACACTCTCATATGTCAATGCCATAATCAAGTTCCAGAGAAAGAGACAGCAATTTTGTAAGAAGAACTGAGATGTTCAAATTCATCATCTTAAACCAGTATCACAGTGTGATTCTTTTCTCAGAATAATATGTGGAGGGCTCTTTGTTGGGGTAAATGAATGGATAGTTTGGGAAAGCTGAATTTGTTTCTTCCTGGAGTTGTGTTAGAGATCATTGCATGTTTCTTTGTTGTGAGAATGGAAAGGATGTGCAACATATGAAATCCAAAGGTGGGTAAACAGGTAAAGTGGGAGAGGAAAGGTATCAGTGTACTATTTTCCTGTTTGGATTATCTATTTCTCCAGTCTTATTTCAACACTTAAGAGACAATCCAGATGCAACCTTTGGCTGGGAAAGTCGATATACCGACTGATGTGGAAAGGATTTCTATTCTGAAGCTGTTTATTTACTCTTTCTCTTAGTGTTCACCGCTGGCTATTCTCAGAAGATATTTCCCAAACTGACTCTTTGTCTGGCCAAGTACAGCTGTTCTGATACTGTGTTCTCGAAAGTATGTAAGGATACATATCTGCAGATTTAGTCCATGTGGTAAGTTATAATGTCTCTTAGTAGAAGCACCTTCAGTATCCGCAGAAAGTCATCTGAGCCGTGAGTTCTTATGAATCTCAAACATCATGATGATGTTTTGGGAGTAGAGTTTGCAAGACAGGAATGTGGGAGCTGTTCTACAGAGTCCAAACCCAAGACTCAGACAGCCTTTAAGGAACAGTGGGGTAAAATACTATCAAAACAGACTAAGGAGAGCTGGAGAAATGCACGTGACATCTTCCAAGCTATATGCAGTGCTTTGTGATCCAGATTTTTTGGCTAAAGTTACAGGCCAAGTTGGTGGTTTGTCCTGAGAGGTCTTTTAATGCAAGAGTTTTAAAGCAGAATATACTGCGGCGACGGGTGTAGGAAGCTACGCTTGAGAGAGCACTTTTGTGCAGGAGTGATTAGTTTGACAAGCTCTGACTCATGCTGAAACCACTGGGAATACTTGGAGAAGTAACAGGTTACTAACATGAGCAAAGACTTTGAAATTTGTATCTACTGCCCCGTAACTTGGTACTTACCTGGTATAATTTTTATGAGTCACTGATGATTTTACCACTCATGAATAATATGACGTCTCCAAACTCATGGTGAGAAATTCTTGCCACTCGATTGTTGTGTCAATAATTTGTAATTCAGATATCACATACTTACATACATTTGATCTAATTTAATTAAATTAGGTCATCTGTTTAAAATAAATGATTACTAAGACATCCTGAGCTACAAAAAATAAACTACAGTTTTTGTTAACTTTCCACATATTCCATAGTTTTAATGTTTTTTGAAAATCTGTCCAGGATTTCTGATCCATAATGACTGAAAAACATGCTAGCAAAGTAGGTCAAAAATCCCTGCTGAAATTTTGTCAGGGCAAAACATATAACTCATCTTCAATTCTAGCAAATTTCACAATGTGTTTTTAACCAGATTCTGAAGAGTATTTTTTTTCCAACTGAACCACACAGGTGTCAGAGATGCTGCATACCTGCCATGGAAGTCAGATAGCAGACACCTAACAGCACCAGTGCTATGAATCTCCAGCCCAAGTATCTCATTGATGTTTCCCTTGAGCTTGGAATAAAACTGGTTTTCAAAATCTGGCTCTGCATGAAAATGATCCTATCTGATGCTTGGTGTTGAAAGAATATAATCAAGCCTGCCAATTTATACTGCAGTGAAAAAATAGAGATTATTTGGGGTTCAAAACAGTGGAGATAAAACTATGGTTCATATGTTGATGTTTCCATGACTTTTGACCTGAACACCCGGTGACACCTCGTAAGAAATGCCAGGGCAAAATTACAGCCCTAATTAAATGCTGCTGGTTTACTTTCAGAGGAAACTTTTTTTTTTTTTTTTTTTTTTTAAATTTCCAAAAACCAGAGAAGATAGAGGAAGTTGCTAGAAGCAGGTTATTATTTTAGTCATGTAGGGAGCATATATTTGTACCAAACTATGACTAAGTGACCCACGTAACATATGAAGCATGTTATATGATACTATACCCACTGGAGATGCTGCAACAGTATTACAGTGCTGTTTCCTTGGCAAGTGTCTGAAGTGGAGGTACGTTGCTGTACAGAGAGGTTTCAGACCCAAATCTTTAAAGGTTAGAGACATTTGACTGCCTTTGAAATAATCCCTGGCTTCAGAGGGCATTAAGCTACCTGAATATCTCTGAGAATTTGGACCCAAGTGATCTATCCAAAGTCACAAAGGAAAGCAGAGGGAAAGCAAGGGCCTCCTAAACCACTGTTTTGTGCCCTAAGTAGCACTCACCCTTTTGTTCATGTCATGAAGAATTTGACAAGTTGTTTGATGGGAACAAACGACTCTAAAAAAGACCAGAAATAAGCAAAAAAGCAGAGCATAAGGGTAAATGTAAATTAATTTTTGAGACCAGGAATCTTAGCTGTAAATCATGGACCATTAGACTTTATCCATCTACTTTATTTTGAACCTGCTAACTTCTCCTGTTATCATACAGAACGATATCCAGGAAAGAGAGAAGCAACCACTGCTCTTGCTAGTTGTCATCATTTTTTCACCTTTACTTTTCCTGTTGAAAAAGAAAGAATGATAGAAGGTAAGTTGTGTCTCATAGGTACAATCTGCCTGATTTCAGTTTGCAGGCACAGGTTCTCATTCTGTCTTTCTCTGCTTAAGAGTTCTTCTCTATCTGGTGTTGTCTTCTTGTGAATGTGCTTATACACCAATCAAATCACCTCTTAGTCTTCTTTTCGAGAAGCTAAACAGATTGATCTTGTTAAGGCTCATACAGTAAGGCACTTCTCCAGCCCTTGAATAATTTTTGTAGCTCTTTTCTACTCCAGAGATTACTTTGCTGAGGGCCATCCTTACTTCTACTTGTTGTCCCATCCTTCTCCTCCCCTTCCTTCCAGGTTTTCTAGCTGTACCTCTGGTCATAAAATCACAAAGGCAGTTTCTGTAGCAGTGCTTGCACACTTTGACTTTGAGGCCTTTCCCAACCTTACTGCTGTCAATGTTATGTTCCCCAGTTCTGCCAGTCCTGCCTGCAATCATTGTTGCTACATGTATAGTTTTGTTCTTGACCGTACTAGAGTGTCTTAAAAAATAAGCCGTATGGATTCTCCTGACAGCTCTGTCTGCATCGTTATCTGCCCTTTGTCCCATCAGTATTATCTACAAATTTTGCCAGCAGTAGTTCTGTATTAGAACTTAGGTCATTGTGAAAACATTGCAGAACATGTTGCCTGTCATCCACCCCATAGGAACTTTTTTATCCAATGATCAGCATTCATCTCCATTCATGACTTCTTGAGATTTTCCCTCCACTAATCCTTCGACTGTTTATCATCACTCTATTCATATTACCATAGAATAATTTAGCTTGGAAGAGATCTCTGGAGCTCATCTGATCTAACCTCCACTCAAAACAAGGCCAGCTTTAAAGTTAGAGCCAGCTATTGTGTAGTGCTGCTCTTTAATGAGCATGTTGTGCTAAGACAAACACATTATGGTTTATCCTAGGTACTGAATTACCTTCACCAACCAAACAATGCTTCAGTGAGGATACGAACCCTAAAGTTCCTCCCATACCCATTTTTCTGTGTTTCTAATGACCTGAAAGGTGTTTGACAAAACCTATTTTCCCTCATCTAGTGGACTGACATTTATTGTATTTCCCATTAACTGAATCTCATGGCAACAAATAAACAGGAAACTATTTGGTGGGAAAATTTGCACTCATTTAGAAACAAAGGAGTTTTTGCTCTGCATCACCCTTTGTGTGTTTCTCTCCTTTTTCCCTGATATTTGTGATTTTTCTATTCTTTTCTCAGCATTTCCTTCCCCTGGTAACTTTTAATTTTCTTACCCTTTGTATTTCAGCTGCGCTCTCTTTGGAGACATCAGCAGTGAGCTGACATGAGCTGACTTCTGTTCACAATGCATTGTCTATGCTATGCACTAGCTCTACAGCCATAGGTGTTTTACCTATATCCATATAACGCATACCGATGTATAATTCACTTTCTGTTTTTGAGAAGTGACACTTAGTTTTGAGGGGAAGCCCATGCACAATCATTTTCATGATCAGAGTCCAACGAAAGTCATGAAGTGAGAAGTGATGATGAAAATGTTTGCTCCATACACCTGGATGTATTAATTTTGTGCTCCATCCCATAAACACTGTTTTCAGACTTTGAGTTTTTCTTAAATGTATGTAAACTGACCTTGTGTTTAATAGACCAGGAGACAACTACTATTGTGACTTACAGTGAGAGACAGTCCAGAAGGCCAGAAATACATGAGGGCCCTGCAGAGTTATGCCTGTGTAACAACTCAAGGCATGGTCCTTCCTCTAGAGACGGGCTGTACTATCTAACTTAGAATAGCAGAATCGATTTGGTTGGAAGAGACCTCTGGGATCATTGAGTCCAACTGTCCTGGTTTGGCTGAAACAGATCTATTTCTGCTTTCAGTAGATTTTACTTTTTTTTTCCTTCAGTTAAGTTTTCTCAGTCACTGCCCTGTCTGGAGCTGACTGCAGGTCTCAGGCAGTGCCTGCTGTCAGAGCTGATGGCAGTTCGTGTCTGTAGGTGTTGCTGAGGCAGGAGCGGGATTGTTATGCAGAAAGGCCCACGGGTGGGTGCTTGTTCCCTGTGGACTCTCTTGGGCTCCACTGGGCTCCTCCTGGGGGGAAGGCGGAGGAGGGGTCGCACCCTCGGGAAGCTACAGGGGGCACAGGTGACCCAGGCCTGACCAACGCAGTATTACATCCCACCCACGGGAATACTCAGGGCATAAAGCTCAGGGATCACAGGGGTCAGCTCTCTCTTTCTCTCATGGCCGGCATGCTGGTGGGACTCTGATCGCTCTCCTGCCTCCGACAAGCCGGGTTTCCCGCTTGTGGTGGAGCCGAGTTCTGTGAGGTTTGGGTGCCTGCCCTGCCGTGCGAGCACTGCCAGCTGCTGCGGGCATCATCAGGAAGAGCAATATCAGGTTTGTATATTCTATTTCTATTAGTAGTAGTATTAGTTTTAATATTATTTATACTCTTTTCACTGTTATTGTTTTATTAAAGTTTGTTTTAAGTTTCCAACCCATAAGTCTCTCTCCCTTTTCTCCTCTCCTTCCCCTTCTGGGAAAGGACGGGGTTAACAGAGAGCGTCTGCCACCCGCTTTAAGCACTGGCCCAGCCTTAAACGGTGACACCAACCTTTGCCCTAACACCACCACATTAACTAGACCATGGCACTAAGTGCTACATCCAGTCTTTTCTTAAACACCTCCAGGGATGGGGACTCCACCACCTCCCTGGGCAGCCCATTCCAATGCCTAAGAACCCTTTCTGTGAAGAAATGCCTCCTAAAAGCTACAACGAGTGAGGTACCACAAAGTGGAAGAGAAGGCATCAGAGAGGGAAGATGGGCCCATGATTCCGTGGGGCAACTGGTCTGAAATCTTTGGCTATACCTGTGCTAGTAAATTACACAAGACTAGGGTCTATCCTCTTGCCAGAGCAAGCAGCACAGCATAGTTCACCTCTCCTCAGCTCCCTTCTTTCCAACTGGGAACAGGTTGGTCTTGTCCATACTGCCTGATAGGCACAGAACCAGTCCTCTAGTCCTACATTTCCATCTTATTAGTTAACCAGCAGTATGTTTCCCCTCAGTGGCTGGCCCAGACACTAGGACACCCTGATCCTTAGAGTCTTTACCCTTAGCTTTTGGTGTTAGAAATGCCACCTGGTAGCCTTCCTTTCAATCCTGCATCAATTAGTGACAGATTTGTGATCCAGCTGAGGTGTGAACTTCTGTGGCCATCTGGTTCTTCAGAAATCTTCTTGTCCTTTATGTAATGTGCATAAAGGTGTATAAAGGACACATTATTATCCATGAATGTATTAAGCGGATTAATTTATACAAGTACACACAGAACACATCCTGTACAAGGTGTATTTTGCCCTTTCCAGTTCTGTTTCTAGTCTGCAATAAAACACACACACACGCAAGAAAACAGAAATGTATGGTTTGAATGAATTATTTCCATGCACTCTCTCCCAAAATGCCTCTTCCTTTTGCTATCCTCCCCATCATCTTTCATTCCAGATGATCAGTGAGAAAAAAAAATAGATAATTGCCTAACTGTCAAGTTTAGGCAAATGTAAATATAATTCTCTTCAGTAATATTCTTCAATTATGTTGAAATAACTCAAAGAGAAGGATGGAGGTAGATGAGTTTGGAGCAGAGAGGCCGAGAAGACAACAAACTGGAGATGTTCTTTGATGAAAGTTGTTGATGATCATTGCAGTTCAAACTTTCTTTCCAATCATGGTTGCAAATTTTGTTCTTTTTAAAGGGCTAGGTCTGAACTGCACTATTCACTTGTTTCAGAGAATATTGAAAAAGTTGAGTAGATTCTCATCAGCTGTCTCTTTTGACGTTAAGGCAACTTGGTTAACATCCCATAGCTTTCCAGCAGTGTTGGTGCAGAGCATTCTGGCTCCAGCTTGTGTCTTTAACTTTGCAACAGAGTCCAAGTTGTTCTTACAGCCTTTTGAATATCTGTCGTAAGGACAAAAGCTTGTCATCATGGTACACCATGAAAGTAGCTGGTAGATTCTGTGCCTGGTAACAATCAGAAAAAAGGATAATTAGGCAGCTAAAGGGGGAAAATGCTTATTGCTCAGAAGTGATAGACTTTCTCCTTGTGGTTGTAGAGCAGAATTCCTATTAGCGCAGCAGGGTGCATTTATTACCTCTGAAAGCAAGAGCAGGCAAGTTTAGACTTGAATTTCTTTCATTTTGCATAGGCCAGAGGCACAATATTACTGGAAGCTTTTTTAATGCTAGGTGTGTCACAAGGATGGGAGGCTTGAGAAAGGGTGTGTTTTGGAAGACTGTCGCTGAGTTGGGTAAGGGCCACTGGCCAGCTTCCTTTTCACACCAAAAGTGCATCTGGCTTGTCATAGAGACCTACGGCCAGCTCCGGATTCAAGCTGCTAATAATACGTTATTTTTCTCCTTCAGGCCCCTTTACAGCTTTAATTAAATTGTACTTGCACTTGCAAAGTTTCGCTTCCTGGCATGTGCAGTTTTGTCTGTTCGAATTCTTTTATGCAAGTAGAAAAATTACAGGCCTGTCTTACTACACTTGTCAAGGCATGGGCCCAAAGCTCATCTCAGGCAAGTACTGGGAGTTAGTGCAACCACAGCAGTCTTCGACCCAGAGATGGATTTACCAACAGAGAAAGACAGGGAGGAAGAAAGAGTGGGAAAAGGGGACTAAGGTGACAATAGTTTCTCTGTCAGCACTGGGTCACAGGAGAAAGGAGTAATGGACCATAAGAGGTAGGATTAATGGACCAGCTATTACCATACCCTTCCGTCTCCATGCAATCAGATTCTACCCCACAGAGCTTCTAAAAGCTTCGCCTCTGTCAAAATGCCTCTATCGCTTATAGGAGTGATGCTGAATTTCCATTTACGTGATCATTCAAGCTTTGGTCACACTGATAAAGCCTATAATAAATAATTGGAGCAGAGTAAGGTGGCCAAATTGTTTACCTTCGGATGTACACAGAGCATCATTAGATTGTAATGAATTTCAGGAACTGGCAACTAGAGTGTATTTGAGGTGAGTGACCTAGAAACAAACTCCGTATCTCATTATGGTGAGCCATCCAGTACGATTTACTTAGTGGGACAATTTGTGGCCCACACTACTTTCCGAAACTCCCAAAATCTAATATTTTTTGACACTGACCTGTGAAGTGTATAACTGACACTTTAAATGAGGAACATGACAAAAATAGAAAAGAAAACTTTTAATTATATGGGATTATTCTTAACATGTACTAAATTTTCCATAACCTCAGACTTAGGACTCAGCATTTCTGATTTCAGTAATTTGCAGTCAGATAATACTATGTCTGTGGGCAGGAGGGATAAATTTAGATCTGAAATGAATGACATACATTGTAATGAGGTGCAGACAAGGTAAGGGATCATCAGCAATGAGTTATTTAGGTGGAGATGAACTGGAGGGCAATCCAGGAAAGATGAGGCAAACCACTGTATTTGAGGATAGATATTCCAGTCACTTTAGGAAATGACAAATAGGCATTCTTTTCCAGATATTGTGAAAAATGGCTGGTAAGCCATTTTCAAAAGATGATTGTGTAAGTGGCAAGGAAATGGCAGAGCTAAACACATGGGATTAAGGAACCTGGCAACTCCATGTTGAAGACAGACAGTGACAAACAAAGATATTTACTTTGCAGATCCGCAAGAAGAGTTTAATAGGACTGTGCAAATATGCTTCCAGATAGGAGGAATTATTTTAAAGTTTTGTTATGTTTTCTCTAGGCCCAGTAACAAAAAGGACTATTATGAATCAAATGGCTGGCGCTCCTAAGAAAGGGACAAGTCAGTTTGGTTCATGAGATAGTATCATGTTCTTGAGTGCTGGAGAAAGTGACCAATCCATTGCAGAAGCTAGTGAAGAGGAAATCCTAGTTTTTAGTAATTTTTAGAAATAGATTTCAGATTCACTTATTTTTCCTACCTGTGTCTGGCATAATACTCAGTTGTCTCAAAACTCAATACTCATAAATTTCTGTTCTTTTAGCTTAGTGTTAAGGGCATATTGCATCTATCATATTGGGTGACATTTCTAATCTGGTCAAGAATCTACATTGTCCCCTACCAGGTGAATTTTGAACTAGTTTGGAGGCAATCATTATTAATATATCTGAGCTAAAAGGTCATGTCAAAAATGTTATTCTTCTGAGAAGTAATAATTTGACAACTTTTGGTTCTGTAATGACTGTCATCTCAGTTCACTAACAAACCTGAAAACTGAGCAGCCAACCTCCCCCTTCCTTCTACTCCACATAGTGTCATTAGCTGACTTTTGGTATTGACACAGAAAGTGAAGAATCACCTGTCAATTATCAAAAGCTTTCCCCTCTGAGTGTTCGTGCAAGAAGCACTCCAGGTGACTTTTAGATGATTCACCAGTTATCACTACCTGCATCACACATCCCACTGAGTGGGTGAGGCTATGAACTTCTTTGTCTTCTGATATGCTGATTTACTGTGACAAAAAATTACCTTGTGGCATCCAGGGTTTTCACAAATCCGTGTGAGGAAAGAACGTGGCAGAAGGTCTGAGAAACAAAGTCCATCACGGGCAGTCAGCTGTTTAAAGACAGAGACGTGGAGGTGAATTTGCACTTTGTTGGGGTCGACTTGCCATTCACCTGCAAGGGTCAGTGCCTCTGTGCACGCACGGCTGTGGCGGTGACAGTGAGGAGCGAGTCTGAGAACACCTAATATAGAGCTTCTTGCATCTAAACACAACAAAGCCAAGTCTTAGTCTCAAGAAAGGAGGCTGAGCTGCCTTTGCTTATGCTGGGTGTGTGGGGCCTTTTGAGATAGAAAGTATGGGCCACAGGAGGACTTCAGGGACATAAAAGTGGTATAAGGACAACAGGTGTTAGCTCAATGGCAGAGGCAGGGAAGTAGTTATGATCAAAAGTAGCCTACACTGCTCAGGTTCTTGCCCTGTGCCATTAGATATATGTCAGAGTGAAGGAAAAGCTTGCTGAATAGCCTGTGGAGTCCAAGAAATACACAGAATGGTGCAACAGTCAGAGAGGTGAGGCAGACATGTTAAGTCTGTGTTAGAAATACTGGAAGAATAACACATTTCACTGTGTGGGCTGTCCTCCTCCTCACTTTTGGGATGACCATACAGAAAGAGTCAGCTGTCAACAGTCAAAAACTCCTATCTGGAGTGGGAAATGGTCTTCCTATAAATGTCAGCAAGAGCAACATTGTTCCATACATAAACTCCTACAAAAATGTGCTGCAGAGGATCCAGAGCTGGAAACTTTTGCATAACATCAATTTGCAGTGTATTACACTGACTAAAAATGGGGGAAAAACCCAAATTGTAGTGAATATCATGAGCAATGGGTGAAGACCATCCTTCACCTGCAGTGGTTTGCTGGAAGGGGAAGCAAGATTTTCCATGAAGATGTGGCCAGTTTCTTTTCTGCTGGATTTTTGTTTCTGTTTTTTTTGGGTTTTTTTGGTTTTTTTGTTTTTTTTTTTTTTTTTTTTTTGG
>NW_009610086.1:49812-52356 GCF_000690535.1 Cariama cristata
TTCTGGGCTTTTTTTTTGTTTTTGGTGGAGGTGGGGTGGGTGGGAGGGATGTAGTGCTGTTTGTCTGTTTTGCTAAAACAAACATTTGTAATTTATCTCATACTTACCAGCCATAGTTTGTGGCTCCACAGAGATTCCCACAGCCACAGGATATGGCATCTTTCAACTAAACTAAGCCTTCTACCACTGAGGTTCTGGCTCTTTCTCTAAACTTTGAGAAAGCAAGAAGATGTGTAGGTTTGTTTGTGTCCATTTATAACTATTTTGATGGTTTCTAAGTGGTAATAATTTGAAATATTATTGCTTTTCTCCATATAATTTACCTGTAATGTAACAGCTAAATATATCCTTTCTCACCAACATACAGGGAAAGCTCCTGCTGCAAAAGATGTCAGCCCATGGAAGAGTTCTGGGACGATTTTCCTACCTCACAGAACGTTTTGCATGCAGCCTATGTTTCTTCATTTTTATGAGAGGCCAGGTGCGTAGGGAGAGGTAATAGCTTGTACTGATTGATGTGCTAGGGAAAATGACACATTTCTAGACGCACGCATCCTTGACTTTCAATGTGACTAATGAGTACTAGATGCAACACCGAAAGAAATGAGTGACCAAACACTGAAGGTTGGAAGTAAGGAATTTTAAACTTGACTTTTTTTTTGTCTTTATTCTGGAAGTTTACTGTAATTACCTCGTTGGGGGGATACTGCACACATAGAGCCAAAAGCTGATTAATGTTAATTTTAGAGCAAACAGAGACAGGAAAGGCCAATGGGCTCCACAGCTAAAAATACACTTTCGCTGAGGGACATGACATCTGTGGATTTACAACCCCCAAATTATTTGTGAATAATGATTAGCTGCCCTCATATAATTAACTTGTTTCAGCAGTGGCTGGTTATCCTTAAAGGCACCAATTGGTGTTGACTTTCAGACCAGAAAAGCTAATCTAAAACCATCTGTAAACCCAGGTGAACCTGCTTTCCTCATTGAGAGCAGCTGGCTACCTTCTCCAGGACAAAGGACTAGAATTGTGCAGTAAAACAAGGCTATTTTAAAATAACCTTTGCAAAGGTGCGAACACTCATCATTGTGTCAGGGAAAACCCCCAAAATCAAGTTTTATTAGAGATGTATGGATTTTTCTCTGACAAACTGTCCACTAGTTTATTTCATGCTTTGCCTATATCCGTTGCTCTGAGAGGTATCATCTTATGAACAGAATACCACTGTTCATAGATATAAGACAGAGCTAAAATCTAGGATGGACTACTTCAGTCTTCTGGTCTAACCTTCATAATTGGGGGCATGCAATTTCACTGATGTATCTTGCACCACATTAAGATTTTGTCGTTGAGTTAGAGCACATGTCTTAGTCTGGGGTTTTCACATGAGGGAGAACCTACTATGCCCTTGATTAAGATTCTTCCAAACCCTCATACCTCCTCAAGGTGGTATGTATAATCAAATCAACTGCAGATTCCTTTTGGTTAAATTAAATGCATGGGAGGAAAGTGTAGTCACCTGGCATGAGATATATCTTCTGCTACCTAAACATGAGAAGTATCTAGTCTAAGGTAGTTTTCTACAGTCCTCAGGCAGTCAATGGGGAAAGGTGATTCATTCAGAAGACTCATCCAATTCATTTTAGACACTTGTCTTAGAATGAGATGAATCATTCTCTGGAGACACGTATCTGCCTCCATGGATTGCTTTTCTAGGTCTCTAGCTTTTTGGTGGCTGAAATTAGGTGAGATGACTCTCACCATCACTGTTATCCAGAACATTAGCTCTTGAGTGTTCCTTTCCCTAGTTTCATCATCCTTTTTGAAATGTATATACCAAAACTGAATAGAATTTGTAATTGTCTCTCTAGCATTAGAAAAAACTCCTAATATTGCTTCCCTACTTCTGCATAACCTTTGCCAGTTTTTACACTGCAAGGTAAAAGCAGATCCCTCAGGCACCACACTATGCTAGAAGTTCATGTTCAGTTAAATACTGGCCAAGATTCCTGGGTCCATGTTCCAGTCATTAGTTCCACAAAATGCTGATGTGTTATATATTCTCCATTTATATTGAGGCTGTATCATGCAAAAATAAAAAAAGCTTATTTTTTGAAGGAGAAGGAGGGAGAGAGAAAGAAGCAGAGTGTGATCTTTAAATAAAAATAATATAATTTACCTTCACCTTCCATATAAAATACACCATGCATTTTATCAATTTCTCTAATACAAAACATGCCACACTTGACCACAGGTTAGAATATGCTTTAGAAATACATCTGATGTAACAATTCCTAGTGCTCTTTGAATCAGGGAATACGTGAGGAACAGAAGTTTTCTTGTTCCCACATTCAGTGATTAAATGACTGGCCTAGTGACTTGAAGCAGCACCAGAATTAGAACTCATCCACACTGTTGGTTTTTAACATGCTATCTTTGCTGTTGGAGAAAACTAAGAGATTTTTTTGTCCCAGTCATAGTCAAATGCAAAACAACCAGTACGAGATGGCAGCGGTATGAATGCTCAAGCAGATTCAGCA
>NW_009610086.1:52375-97817 GCF_000690535.1 Cariama cristata
TCAAATGTGGTAGAGAATTCAAAGAAAAGAGTAAGTAAAAAGTAAATATCCTTTGGTTGAACTAAGAGAAGACTAGTATAAGTTCATTAAAACCTATTGGATCTGGGCAAATTTAGTATCTGACTTTTCATGTTCATCTGCCATTTATATCACTTAAAATAATTTCTCCTTCCTGGTTGGGTAAGATTTATAGCATGAGAATGAATACTGAATAGTAATTCCTTTCATCTGGAGACTAATTCCCTTGCTTATTGTAAATACTGATATTCAGCTAGTCCCAAAACACGTATGTGACACTAAAACCTGATTTCAGTTGTAATTTAAAAGCGCATCTAAATATTCTTTGCAGTAACATGACTGCCTATATGAAATCTGCGAAGTTGTCGCATCCATTTTCATCTTGAAGTCAATGTTGTCTAAAACTTAATCACTTAGAGACAAAGAGCACTCATTCTGGCCTGTTCATAAATGTTTTATTACAGACAAATGGTTCCAGTTATCAAGTCCTAATCTCCAGAGTGATAGAAAATTGAAAAATCTGTGGCTTTTATTGCAAATGTCTGAGCTGGGAAGTTGGATTAGGAAAGGTAGGGCTACCTGTCTTCAGGAAGTCAAAATTTTAGCCCAATCTCTTTCCTCTGTTCCTCAAAGGAAGAAATTTGCTTGTTTGCTGCTGCTCGGCTCACCATCAGTGCACTCAGAGCTCAGCACAGTCCTCAGACACTTATGGTGTCAGGGAAATGGATGGAGAAGGGAAGCCAGTGGAGCTGGAAACTGAACGACAAGTCTCTGCCTACCAGAAATCTTCAGGAGTAGACCTTTGCCTAGAATTGAGGTCCTGCTATCTGACCCTTCTGAGCCGTGAAATTAGCTTTAGCATGTGTACTTTTGCTTCTGATTTTTTTAACTGCTAGCCCCAGGAAGAACAGAGCCAGTATTTTAGATTGAGAACACTGGGTTCTTTCTTCCACATCTGTTTTTGCTACTGTCAGACGTCAGCCCTTGCAGCTGAAGTCACCTGGTTAATCATTCCTGTCTGGCCAAATGCTCCCAGCTCCGTTTGACTTGTTGGGGTGCAGGACATATAGCAGAAAAATCAATGAAACGCCTGCGATATGTATATTAGAGAAGTGACCAAGGCAAAAGCTGCTATTTCTAAAGGTCCATTGCTATGTTTGATTTTTCAATGAGTTGTTTCCCCTGGGTTAGCAGTCTCAAGTGCTGTACCCTTATCCTGCGGTTTGGTTTCGTGCTGTTGGCACAAGGTAGGCCACTGAGGTTTACGGATCAACATCTACAGTCTGACCCCGAGGTGCTGGCCAGGCCAGAGAGTACCAGCTTTGGTTTTCCAAATGGATGGATAGCTGAGACTTGGATGAAAACCTCCTGTCTTTCACCCATCTCACACTCCTGTCCCTTCACCCAGGGAAGAGACCTGCAAGGGGTTTTGGACCCCCTAGGCTGAAGGAATGTCTTATGTGATAGAGATCTGGTCAAGAGAAGTAAGGATTCAGCTGACTGAAAGACTGGGGCAGTTTCCAATTATGAACTCATTCTGCCCAGATAAAATCGTATTGCAAAACCACTTGCAGCTGCTTTCTGAGGCTGGTCATTCTTGGACTGTGTCTGCAAATAACCTTTTCCTTAGGTTACTCATCCTTAATTAGCAAATTCCTGTTAAGAATGGACATACGCAATGCTAGCACCGTTGACATTTATGTCCAGACCTGAACTCCCAGTATGTTTGCTGGGGCATTTTTCTGAAGTCCTATCACACACTCGGAGCCGGTCCTTGCTCTCCCAGCTCCCTTGGGGATCCTGGCACAGATCCTCACTTCCACCCTTCGCTGCCTGGGTAAGCCACCCACAACCACAGAAGGCTGAGTGGGGTATATTGCAGCTCTGTAGCTCATGGGTACGTAATATGGAAATACTGTGGGGTTTTTATGGTACAGTCGCTTCATTTTTCCTGCAGCTGCTCCTTAAATTCAAGCCCCAGGCAAGTGATTGAAATCCTCTCCTCAGCCTGAGTGCAAAAAAACAAAGTCCAAACAGCACATGGGATTTGTGTTGGCCACAGTTAGCAGTTGGTAAGTGTACGGGACCGGAGCGTTTGGGTGTCAGGCCCACACAGTGCACTCCTTGTGCAGAAATGGTCTGACTGGTGATACTTCATCTATTTTCTTATCTTAGAATACCCCTCAGAGAAGGTAACACTGGAAGATAGAAAGTGCCTGGAGCAGTCTGCAGCGCAGGGAGTCTGATATTTTTTGGCTTCATATACAAAGTAAAAATCTGGCATTAACCAGAATTTGTGTGAATTGCCCTCTGTGGAGGGGATGTTAACCCCAATGGCTCTTGTCCCAGCACCCAGGCACGGAGGACGCAGTCCAGCACCCTTACACAGTGCCGCACTGGGCTTTCCCTCCTGCCCTGTGACCCCATGCACCCAGCACAGCTGACTGGGGGACGCCTTGATCTGTCACCCACCCTGTGGGGCAAGACCACCCACAGCAAGAGCTTGGGAAAGTAGCCAGGGCAATTACTCATGACCTGTATAACGACTAAGTATGTGGAGGGCCTTGCAACTCCTTTGCCACAACAATGTCATAGTCTACTGCCTAGCACTCTCCTGTGTCACGCCGGCATTTTCTTTACCTCCTCCTTCCTGCAATGTCTTGCAGACACCACCTTCTCAGGGTTTCCACAGTGAGCTACCTGTCATCTAAGAGAGAATCCAGAAGTGGAGGTGCAGAGAGAGGAGGGACATAGGGATGGAGAAAAGAGGAACCTTGAGAGTTAGAGGAAGTTATGGGTCAGGTATGTGGGATCATAGATCAGTAGAGAGATTCTTTGTCTCTGAGCTCAGAGGTGCCCAACTTGGCTGGCACGCTCCCCAGCATCAGCCTTGGGCTGTGATCCTTTCCCAGCCCATCATGCTATGCACACAGGGAAAAGCAACCTGAGCACTCTGACTGAAATGTCAGCATAGATATTCAGAGGATCAGCCTGTTATTGAGGTGGCTTTTATCTTGTCCTGACTTACAGGAAGCCTAGAGTATAATTTGTGCCCAGGTTGGCCGTTTTATTATTCCTCTTCTGGTTCACTGAGAGAAACGGGTTGTTGTAAGACAAAATTTGTCTCATTCTATTGAATGCTACATATTTTGCACCCTGTAAGTGCATATTGTCCTCTACAGACTATGAAGAAACCCTATTTTTTTTTAGATATCTACAACTGGCCAGGTAAGTTCTGCCTTGTTAGGTTACTGATTTCCTCTGCAAATGGTTCTGAGGTGTTTTGACTGTCTAGGCTGTGCTTTGGAAGGGAGCTGAGACACTCTGGGTTGAGAATTTGCAGTTCTTATGGAAAACTATCCGGGTAAGACACAAATGCCCATTTACCTCCAGGAGCTAAACACTTAGCTCAAATCTCCAACTATGGTCTGGCAATGCTTTAAAATTTCACTCTCATTTTCCCAGAATCTGACATTGACCTTTTATAATCAACCCTAGCTGCTCAGAGGAGGCCCTTTAAAAACACCTTCACACTTCTGGACCAAAGGTACATTTCTGGGCTGTGAAAGGCTCCAAGGGCCACAACACAGAAGCACTCACAGGGTCTGCAAGACTGTACGGTGTCATTATACAGCTAAGAGATGGTAACCAACCAGCAGTATAAATAGCTCTCTAACTCTAAGCCTAACTAACGAGTGTAGAAATTAATTAACTCTTAGAGGAAGGGGGAATCATGCTGGGGAATGCCACTAGTTGGCGGGAACTGAGACTCTTAACTACCTCATTAGATAGAGCAGATGTCAGCGGTCTCCAGAGTGCCAGGAGAGATTAACCAAGAAACAGCTCGTGTCCTTCTCATTTCCTTCTGAAACCTGGAAGGGATGTTATGCATGTGGAGGGAGTCTGGTGTGAATGGAGACTGGACTTTCGTTCCCAGGCAGATGTTAGCAGAAAGAGGAGATGGAGCTGGATCTGACAAGGCAGAGGAAGTCTGCTGTTAAAGACATCTAAAGACAAGAGGGCAGAGTAGAAAACTTATGGGTGACCCAGAGAGGCGGGGAAAAAGCAGGATTCTTTAACATCATCTCATCACACATCACTGATCACCCATTTCTGAAAACTCAGGGGAAAATAGAGGTTAATTTTGTAAAAGCTGTCAGGAAGATCAAGAACTATTTTAGGACAGACCATTACATCTGGCAAGCAGACAGTTAAAGATATGGAAGCTTGTGCAAGAGAGGAAGATGAAAATGGATGTGTAGCAGGGCACCTTTGGGATGGTATACATCCAGACAGCATTCACGATGCAGAGAAAAGGTATAAGGTTGAGGTTTCAGATGAAGGAAATGTTATGCTAGGTAGTCAGCACAACAGAATAATTAGAGACTGGACAACAGTGTTATGAAAGGGGAAGAGAATGTAAGGGTGTTGGAGTGTCCAGGTAGTTCTAATTGTTGACATTTAACTCTCAAAGAAGATGAGATCTTGTTACTACTGGGACACAAGGCTTGCACTGAGATTTTGGAAGCTGTGTGAACTGCAGATGAGACACATGGCAAGCTGCTATGGACACACAAAACAAATCCATCTGATGGCATCTGCTGGCAAATTCTTTAACTTACACTGCTCTTGAATAGCTGTGCATGTAAGCTGCCTTTCCTCCAGTCTGTCAAGTCCACAACATCCACTTGAATGTCTGTGTCTAATTGTTCTTGGATTTGTTGAGCTGAAGCCAGGCTAAATAGCCTTGTTTCTGAGAAAAGTTACTCACAGTCCTGCTCTTAGGCTGCTTATGACTTGGGTGGCTTGGCACTACCTTCTCATGTGTTGCATCTGCAGTGTTTGTGGAGGTTCTTGAGGGAGACTGAGAGGTTTTGTACATGAAGAGGGGCATCATCTGGGCACACACTGTGAGTATGTGTGCAAATGCGTGTTTCTGTGTTCACAGGCACATGTACACAAGATGCCTTGTGTAATTCTTCCCAGAACTCCACCGCTCATCTGCTCTGCACAGACATGACTGCACAGAGGCCTTTTATTGTGCTTTATAAATATGCGCCCTTGTTGTCTTATCCCTGTTGGTTTGGTTTCCAAGAACAGGGTGGATAACAAACCTTCTATTCTCTCTCTTTCCCCCCCCCTTTGATCTCTTGAGGTTTTTCCCCCCCTTCAGTTTTCCAAAAAATCTAAAGCATTTTTGTGGTTCTCCTGTAATGATACCATGCCTAAAGCAGAGTGCCTGGCAGACCACAAGATATAATGTACACACAACGGATGCATTTGCTATAACAATCACAAAAACTTCAATGACATTTAACTAAATTAAAGCAATTTTTCCCAACCTGATGTCCTATGTCAACAACTTCTTCAACTGAAATATCTTCAATATGGCCAAGGCAAGGACAATCCCGATGCTACCTACTACATTGTAACCTACCCATAATCTTCACGTTTCCTGCTGCATCCCCAACAATCTGATGACCCACCAGTCAATTGCTGTTGCAAAATAAATGCATAAAGATCATCAATTTAGGCTTCTGATTTTCTTTCCATTCAATCCATATTGTTATCTGAGAACTACAGATCCTATGCTTGAAAAACATAATGACGTTGGAAATTTCCATTAAGTAACTAGTCTTCGCTGTTGTTTTATGTCACTTCTCCTCCCTCAATGAAAATGCATTCATTTAAATATAAAAGCATTTTTGTTTCCTCATAGTGGCATGAAGTGTGGGAAAATCAATAGATGGCCACAAGGCACCTAGGAGAAACAGAAAGATTGGCTAGTGGGACAGTGGCATAAGCTAAAAGAAAGACAAGGGATAGTCTTACCTAACTGTTAGTGTCAAAATCAAGAGTAAGCTCAAGGTGACCAACCCAATTAAGATGAAGTTCAGTTGCTTAAGGAAAAGGTTATAAGAGATAGTGCCTCAGATACCCAGGAGCTGGGCTTGATCACAGAATCACAGAATCATAGAATCAGTTTGGTTGGAAGAGACCTCTGGGACCATCGAGTCCAACTTCTGCCCTAATATCACCATAGATCACCATTGATCAGGTGGGAAGTTCTGTTTTCCTTAAATAAATCCTTACTTTGCCAGACTGGCTCAGAGACCATAGGGTCCATGAACTTACATCTCTGTTCATGGCTGTTCATGGCTCAGCCCTGCACCGAGCCCTATTCTGGCACTTACAAGACTGTGAGGTTCTGGTCTCCAAATAGCTTCTGATTCTTTGGGACGAGAACAGTGAAAGATGGACAACTGAGCCACAAACTTGTTTCTAGGACACGGTGCAATATATTTGGACCTTGCAAAGCTATGCAACCTAGTTCACAGGTCCTCAAAGCCTAGATGTGTTATTTCAGTTCTCGTTTGAGCTGGTATCTCACAAACCACTGCAGAAATCATTTGTCTGATGACTCAGAGGAATTTTCTTGCACAGAAGGAACTTAAATCCAGCTCTTGTGTGTCCCAGGGTGGTGCCTTAACAACAGCAGCTTGCTTTTCCTTTCTCTTTTTGTTTAACACATTGTATCAATCATTTGGTTGTCCATAAAACTGATTGCATCTGTGCCTGTATAGTCCTTTTCCCCCCGTTTTGTCAGTGCTCTGCCTCGTAACCAGCCCTGCCTTTACAAATAATCTTATTCTAAGTGTGTGACATACAAATCCCCTTGTTAGAGGGGAAAGCTGTGGAGTAAAAAAAAAAAAGAGAGAAAACTATGATTGTCTAAGTGTCTCATTTTGTTTTTTGATATGATGGTGCATACGTGCAATCATCTAAATTACAATTTATTCATGCATTACAGTTGAACGATATTAATCAGGAAGCGGCATATTGTTAAGCAGAGCCTAGGAATACAGCTTCATAGACTTTTTTTCCTTTGTGCTGTTTAAGTGCTCTTGTGTAAGTCTTGCAGAGGATTTCACTTTTCTCTTTTTGTAGTTCAGATAAGTTTAACAAAGCAAAAAATAACTCTCCTTTGTGTTTCTCTGGGTGAAAATGAACTCCATAGTTCTGGGATATCTAAAAAAACTCATCATACTTTAAGGAATCAAAGAAAGTGAATGGAAATGGCAGGAGAAATTTAATTTTAAACCAGTTGAAAGTAGGACTCTTTAGGAAGTTGAAAGAATTTTGTAGCATCAAGAAACCTACATATTTAAAACAAGTACGGAAATGTTACCAAACCCGCTTACAGTTTTTTTCTGTCTGAAAAGCTTTCTAGTAAGTAGATGAACCCAAGTACTGAAATGTAGGAACATATATCTATATGTATATGTGTATATATATATAAATTTCAGACAACTTCTTAAATGGGATCTCCTCTGCCTGAACTTTTAAAACACTTATAGGAGGTCCCTCAAAGATTCTGCAGACTGTCCTGGTTTCTGACTAGACTGTCCGTATGCTAGATATCCATCAAGTAATGCATCTTCAGTGAAGTTTATGGGGTACTACTGTATGACATAACAGAGAAAAGGTAACACTGGTTGGGACAGTGTCCAGGTCATTATCACTCACAAGGAGATGTGGAGAGTTACCACCAGCTGCAAGCATCCTCTTGTGTGACTTCTGACGTTCCAAAGTCAGCTTGATTCTCCTTGTCGCAGAACCTTCGCCTTCTGGAAGAGATGTTCTAGCCATAGACTGACCAAGTTCTCCTTTTTCTGGACAGGAGTCCCTGCCTGTGTCTGTGCAGGAGTTCTGACCAACCCAGTATCAACCTTCTTTTATTTTTTTGAAAGAAATTTATTTTATCTATTGAAGTAGTGTTTTGATGTCTTTCATTTGGAACTGGGAGGGTAAGAAAGGATGCTGGAAGGAAATCATACACTACCAGTAGCTGAATAAAGATTTCCACAGAAAATTACAAGCTTTAGCATTGAAGAGAAGTAAAGGACTTCTATACCTATTTATTTATGTCATTGTTACCAAAAAAGCTTTTAAATTGACATAATTTTACATGATGGGAAGCACACTGTGAAACAATGAGAACTTTTCAAGACAATTTTTCACTTGGTGCCTGAACTGTATATTGTGTATATAGCACGCTGAACTGAAGCCATGGGTAGAGAAGTAATGTACAATGCTTGGGAGTGACTCCTTCCACAATTACAACAAAACAAAATAAAGCAACCCCCTGAGAACACAAGGTTTGCCAATTTGCTCGTCAGAAGAATGGCCTGAGGCTGCAGGAAGTTATTCTTGGGTAGCAGCAAATTAGCAATAGCCACAGAGTTGGTATCTACTCTGTTACATGGAAGAGGCTCAGGGATTGATCCTTACCCCAAGGCCAAATGATACACACCTCTCTCCATCCACAGTAGCCAGTGTCAGCCCTCTCCATGGCAAATGTGTCCTGGGGAGAGCTAGCTGACACTGTCCAAAGCAAAGCTAGGGAAAATGAACAGTCTGACCAATAACCAACCCTTTTTAAATTTAGTATTATAGATGTATCCAGAAAATAACTGGCCTTTTTTTTAATTTAGTGTTAGAGATGTATCCAGAGACGGCACTACCGTCAACCTCAGGTAAAACACCTCAAATCTCAGTTAAAGTTGGAAATTTCCAAAGGTATCTGGGAGATCACTTTCCTTATGATCTGGATTCAGACACTCAATCACTGAGGCATTAATGTCTCACAAACATGGCAAAATAAACTTCTCTGTAGCCCAGGTTACATTCATCTCAAGAGAGCAACCTATCTTTCCTCTGTGGATGAAGTCCTTTATGGTGTGTGAACTTGGACAGAGTTCTCTATGCATTTGTGTTCCCTTCATGAACGAGGTATCTCACAAGCCTTTAGAGAATGCTGATGCTATAGATGAATATCCTACCCATGGTGACATTTGGTAAAGAGTGCTGGGTCCTTCTCTAAAAACCTGTGCTAAAGGACATCTTGATCTTCCTATGCCCATTTGCCTATTCAATATAGAACATATATTTAAAACATACAGTGTTACAATAGTTAATTAGAGTTTATGGCACTTTCATGAAGAGCAAGAAATGATGATAAATACATGAATAATGACCTGGGAATGGATCGGCTATTTTGTCATAAATGGATCAGCTATTTTGTCATAAATGAATGTCAATGAAGTGTAATTTTCTGCTTTAGGAGGATTCCTGCACCTGGTAATATCCTTAATAAACATTAATTAAAAGGTTAATCTGTTGTAGAAATTGCTTTTCTCTGAAGCCACCTGAAATCAATTTGAACCCAATTACAAGCAGTTATCTATTGTTTATGTGGTTGAAGATTAAAGAATACATTTCTGCTTGTCAGGAGCCATCAGAGCAGGTTTTGAATGTCATGATCAGAGGTGATTCTGAATATTTGAATGCACTTTAATGAGCATAGAAAAACCATTAGAAAATGTAATCAGTCATATTCGATGACTTGACCTTGGGACTTTGATAACAAGGGGTCTAATCATCTCTGTCTTAAGTGCCAACAGGATTTGCTCTTGAAATCAATTGACCATTGCTTGCTCACTGAGAGGGTAATCTTCCTTGGTAAAGGAGTATAAATTACAAAAATCCAGCAAGATATATAAGTAGGTTCAGAATACTCTCTCTCACAGACTCCCAAAATACAAGATGCATCTGAAAAGTGATCAAAGGATAATACTCTTCAAAGAAGTTTGGAGGCAAGTGGAGCTTAGTAATTCCAGCAAAATTCTGTTCTGTACCTGCTCATCTGCACTGAACGTTAAGCTGCAAACCACTCTGCAACAGCAAGGATGTATATGTTGCCTCATTTTCATGGAAAAGTGTTTGAGGTTGATAAAATATGGCTCATGTATAATTTGCATCCTATTTACATCCCATGTTGATTGGAACTTGCTCTTCCTGCTGTACAGGAAGACCAGCACTTCCATGGATAACACATCTGGGTACAGGAGCCAGTAGAAGAAATAAAGAAGTGGCATCTCAATACCTTTTCCCACAAAGGATAGGTAGATATTTGTGCCTCTGATATAAAAGTTACGTCCATATACCTCATCATAGGTTTTTGTCCAGATGAAGCAGATGCTTGAGCTTGACTGTAGTTTCACCAGTATGAGTAATCACTCTGAAGCCAGAGTATGCACTTGTTTAAGAACAGAACTTATCCCAAGTGACTTCGGATGTTTGAAATTTTAGACATCTCTTCCGTCATCAACGGAGGGAGACAGAGAAAGAGAGAGAGTTGCAACTCCAGATAGCACTTCCCTTATCCCAAAGCAGGTATTAAATACGACTTGAAGCAATCTCCCTCTGGAGGGATTGAATTTCCTCTTCATTGACTATGAAGGGAATCTAGAGGAAAGAGCTTAGGATTTGGCTGGCTATAGGTGAGATTTGTGGGACTTCGATTCATATGCACAGTAAACTTCAGCCTTTCTGAATTCACTGATTCTTTAGGATGACAATTTCTGAGAAGCTAATAGAGTTAACTAAGGTGTATGAACATAAGAAAGAGATGATCTCAGCTATTTCCAGCAGACTCTCCTATGGGAAAGGAGTGATCTCAAAATAAATGACTGCCCACTCTGAGTGGGCAAAGATAACAAAAATATTTCAGTATGTGATCAGCAACAAGATATTCAGACATACATATTAGAACTTCTTCAACATTCTGGTGTACTCAGTGGTAAAAGATGCAGACATGTCATAACTGCTAAGATACGTTTTCATCACATTTGTGAGAAGGTGAAAAGGATTTCAAATACGAAATCTGTTTTTAAAGTCCTCCCATCCAGTCTTAAAAACTCTTCCCCCAATCCTCTGAGCACACAGAAAGGCAGTTTTCTGCAAAGGAATCTTGTTCTATCGCTTGGCTATATCCAGCAGTGAATCCTGTGTCATTTGATAACATGTGTAAAATCCAATTAGATTCTTAACAGGCTGATAACTTCAGAGTAAGTGAAATTTTGCAAAATCATATTCAGCTTGTAGATGGTAAAATTTTCCATTCTGTAACCCAAAATGTTCAGTTTCCATTAAATCAGGCTGTACAAAATTTCCAGTTTAGATAGTAGAGGGCTGGAGGTGAATGAAATGGAATAATTATGAAGTATCTGTGGGGGTTTTTTTTTGTTTGTTTGTTTGGTTTTTTTTTTTAACATGGGAATGTTCTTTCAAATGAGCAGTTTGACAGACAACCTCAGTGAGTACATCTCAACAACAAAAATAAGTACAGATTGTACTTTGTTCAAGTCAGGGAAGCGCCAACAACATTACAGAGGAAGGGAAAAAAAAATCCCTACATCCATTTCTCACAATGAGTTTCCAGTTCAAAGTCTATGAAAGCTTTGCAATGATTTTGCTGAAAAGTATCGGAATTCAGTTCACACAAGTCTCTGTAGGTGTAAAATGTTAGCTTCACGGGCAATTCACTGTTACCTTGTCATGATTACCAAACTCATTGTCTTTCCCATATTTGTATGCTATAACGATGATCACAGTATAAACAAATAGTCAGATGGATTTGGTAGCCTTTTGTTCTGTATTCAATGAATGGCTTAAACAATACAGTAGAGAGTTATTCGTCTGTAGCGTGCACTGGGGATGAGCAAAATTGAAGGGCATTTAAATTGTAGCCTAAAAATCTGTACATCCAAACTAGGTTTCAGTATCTGCCTCTCACCTACCAAAAACCCTAAATTGAAGACAGACCCTGGAAGAGAAGCTTAAAGCTGGCTGGCACTGGTACTACAAGCCCTTTTTTCTGGTGACTTCATTTCAGGACAGTTTGTTGTAGCACAGTGTCATGGTGGGATGGTGTTAGGTAAACTTCTTGAGAGGCTGCTAGGACCTGTCAGCAAATTACACTAGAAAAATTACACCAGAAACTCACCCTCTGGGATGTGACTGTTCCTGGGAGCCGCAGTGGTGATGATACAGCCCTGGCTGTGGTCTCCCACAGAGACTCGAGGGATTTGTCGCTCTGGCTGTTCAGGGTTTTTGGTGATAAATGTGTCTCTTTTTGATTAAAACTTCAGTAAATTGCATAGAAAATGAAAGCAAAATCTGGGGAGAAGTTACCTGGTCTCTTTATCAATTTATTAAGAGATCCATCTATCAAACTGCATCATGTTTTAGACAGCATACAATTGCCAGTTTCAATTCCACCTAATGCCTTTTAGTTTAATATGAATGAAGTTGGTAATATCCTCAGTGTTGGTACCTTGATATCAGTGCCCAACTACCTTCACATTGCCCAATATAACGTGTGTTTTTATTTGATTTTGTAACATTGTTGGGCTTTTATAACTTAAGTTGATGTTTTCCATGCTAAGTGTCTGTCTGAGATACTGCCAGACTGTTCCAAGCACTTCTGAGAGTTTAAGGGAAGGATCTGTCTCTGTATTATATCCTGGTGAACTTTTTCTTTCTGAAGGGCTTGCCCCCAAGAGAAGAGGAAAAGGTTTGAAATCTGGCAGGAGGAGAACTCTGAAGCAGGAATATACCGTTTGCTGTGTCCAGGAAAATCTGCCCAAATTTGGCCAAGTTATGAGCCTTTGAAAAATTGTTTGTAGACTGCTGGCAGCAAAGGACTCTGATCGCTGAGAGTGCGTCCCCCCCCATTGAAGCAGGGGTTGAACACACATTTCCCTGCAATCATGGGCACAAGATACACGGGGATCATCGTGGGTCTCTCTGGGTGTTTCCTGCTTTCTTTTGGTGCTCACTGTTCTTCTCTCCATTTGCTGACATTTAGGCATTGAAGAAGAGGGATGTGTGGAGGAGAGACCGAAGAGACCTGGGGTGGAGAAGAGAGACAGACAGCAAGTTAGCAGAGGGCTGAGAGAAAGCAGTGAGGAGGAGAAGCAAGCCTGTGACAGTGACCGGCTGAAGGGGATGGGAAAGAAAGAACCAAGCCTGGAGAGACTCAGGCAGAAGGTTGCTGCTCTGGAGCAGGGAAGAGACCCCCAACCTCTTGATACTACCCTTCTTCTGCTATCAGCTACAGTCTGCAAAACATGCTGGACAGACATCATCTCTCCAGCAGCAGGAGTTGTTGGAGGATGCAGCAACCTGCTATCGCTTTCTCTCTGCCCTCGGAGTAGGGGTCTGCATAGGAGAGCAAGAGGTCCCACCTGTCCTGGGCAACATGGACAGAGGGTGCTCCAGGGTGCTGACTGCCTGTACTGTCTGATTCTTTCCTTTTTGGATGAATACTGACACACAAAATGGCCTGAAAGAACATCTATTCAGGCCGTAAATTTAAGTGTTTCAGTGCTAGAAAATACTGCAAACACAATTACCGGGCAACAATAGGCCTGAACCTTAATTAGCGCGCACACACCTTAGGAGCCAACCATTAATTACATGATCACATGCCATTTTTCCCCCAACAAGTTACAAAAGATTAATTGGCTGAGCAGTCCTGAGCATGTTTTGTACAGATGCCTTGGATCTCAGCCCAGCTGTTACCCAAGAGAGGTGTGCGCAGAGCTCTCAGCTACGGGCTTGTTCTAGCAGCCCAATCTGTGTGGATCGCACAGGTATGGGTTCATCCCACCACACTTATTTTGATGCCAGTCACCCAGTTTCTGCTAAAAGGCTGTGCAGTATAAGGGATTGTCTTTAGTCATGTTTTCTAAGGGATCTGGGAGGTTGCAGGTAGATTTGTTGTCCCAAGAAACCCCCCTGAATGCAGTTTTTGGTTCTCTTTCCAGAAGAAGACCCTGGGGCTGCAGCCAGGAGCTATCTGGCTGGCGTCTGCTGCCGCTTCTGCTGCCATACCAGTGACAGGTAAGGGTTTGGTCAAAGAGGGGCTGATCCCACGATATTTCACTAAATCCTTCACCAAGGGTTTGCCTGGAGCAGTTGGATGAACTCAGCGTGACCTAAAGGGGTGTCTGCAGAGCCAGGGGAGCTGTTACACCCATGGTGCAGTATGTACCGAAGGAGATCAGCGTCACGGTGCTTAGCACCCAACTAGGTCAATCCTTCATGTGCTGTAGTATATAAATATGAGTGCACTTAGAGGTGAGCGAAAGCCTGGAACTGGCAGATAAGAAGCTAATTTTGATTTGTAGGGGGTAGGATGAGTCCTTCCCCATGGATTCTAATCTAGCTTGGGCTCTCCAGTATTTGCATCACTAACCGCACTGACTTCATCCAGGTTTCTCTGAATTTTCTGAACGCCTTTCCTCCTTGCAGCCGCATTCCGTGTGAGAAACCCCAGTCTTGCTTGCTCATGGTCGAGAAGGGCTTGTTATCAGATAGTATCTCTGCGTGTAATGCAAACACAGTCACCAGCTCCTGCTCATTCAACAAGGGTATGTGCTGTGAAGATGCCAAACCATCAGCTCTCTGGCTGTGGGTTTTCCATTAGTCAAATGCTCAGGTTTCAGCCAGATTAAAATAAATAAATGTATACACTCAGTATACACACAATGTATACCTCCCCAGTAATCTCAGTCTGGTCCTAAACTTCCTATTGCAATCCACTCTCACATTGATACTGCTCCTTTTTGATGGGAGGTAAAACTTGCTTTGCCCTTTCTCCCAGGAGCTGCTCTACTCATGTGTTCTGCTTCCTACTGCTGCTGTATCATCACCAATGCATCATGTTACCAATGCTTATCTTGTTGACAGGCTACATCCCTTTTCCTTCCCCCTTTTCCGCCTCGCATCCAAAAGCAGGGGAAGAAGGACAGCCAGGTTTGCTTTCCACGCTAGGTCTTAACCTGACCTCCCACGCTCCTTGGCCCTTTCCTTACTCTACTCCTAAAGTAAATGGCGTACAAGAGATAAAAGACTTCTTCCCTTTTGTCAAGGAAGCAAGAGAAAAATCCCCCAGCTCTGTCTGGGGATGTCGTTTCACTCCCTCAGTAGCTGCTTCAGTGATTGACTGGTTTCATCCAGACTTGGCAGTGGGATAGCGGCAAAGACAGTTAACTTCTCACAAAAGTTCCTTCCCCCTCCCCAACCCCATAACTGAGGACAGGAGTGACCATCCTTCAAATGTCTGCAAGATTTTTTACTCCCATTTGAACCTTTCAGCTGGTAACTTTTTGGTTGATTGAAATGGCACGCAGTGTGCTGCCAAAACAGCTTGAAGGAGAAAGCCTCTATGGAGGAATGGAGAATTTTCAAGATGTATGTGGAGGAAACAGAAAAACTTAATATAACGTAATGTTAAGCCCTTCAATGATGACACACAAATCCTAAGTCACTGTGTTCTTCATTGTTTAGCTGGTGGTATTTCTGGATGGAAAAGCCTGCACCTTTATCATCAGTGATGAGACAGATATCTCAGGTTTTCAAAATAAATCTTTCCTTCTCTCTGTCATATTCTTCTGAAATGGTGCATATCCTTGAAGCGTTTGTTTCTCTGGGAACATGAGGTACCGCCAGAAAATGACTTAGATCATTTATTACTCCTGAATATTTAGAAATCATTAACCTTTACACACTCCACCCAAGGAAACACTGGGAGAGACTGTAGCATTTTTTTAACTCTTTCACTTCTGCTGCTCCTTTTTAATCTCTCATTCTGTTGCATATCTGCTTATGACCAGGCAGTTTAATGTGTGTTTTATAACTGGGTGATTCTGCAGAGGTATAAGGATAAGGAAGCCACATTTTTGCTTAGAGGCAGAAAGATCTGTGTTGAAGGCCGTTTCCACTGTTTAAAACATTAACGTATCCAGATGTTACCAGTAATGGTGAATAGGTCCAGCTAAAATGCAGAACAGATGGGATCTTTGCCCCAAACTTTCTTAGGGCCAAAGGCTAAATCTATTCCCTGTTCTACTTTTTCATATGAAATTAGAAATGGAAATAATAAAACATCTCAAGAGGTTGTTTTCCCTCTATTTCTAAGAGACAAAAGCTGGAGGCAGATTTAAGCCCAATAAATCCAATATGCAGTTAAACTTTCTCGCTGGTTCATGAGCAGTGGAATACAAAAGCAGGCTGGGTGAGCAGCTCCTTATTTCCTGGACCTAAGTCTGGAGATGATTCCCAGACATACCCAGTTCCCGGCACCGCACAGCTGGATCCCCCTTGCCACATGCCCGGTGTGAAGTGGCACTGCGTCCAGCTCAGCCGCACGATCCCAGCTGCAGCCTGCAGTGTACTGGAGGTTGACATTTGCCTTTGGTCCTGCCTTCAGGCCACGTAAGGACCAAACCGAAGGCAAGACCTCTCTTTCATCCCCTGCATGAGGTATTATGAAAAGAAGAGCAATATGTTCTTGGGGAGGACTTGGTTTTGAGACGGCATTGGTATTAAGAATATTGTTCTTAATATCAAAGATATTATTAAAGCAAAATCACATTATTATGTGAAATTTTTTCAAGAGTGCAATTTCAAACAACAGGTGAGTGGGGTCAGGTGAAATCCTTGGGAAGCTGTTTTGTGTTATGCAAAACTTTTTGTGAATTAAACCCAAAATCTAGCAATTTCAGCCCAAGACAAAGAGGGTGATTCTGAGAAATTGCAGTCAATGCAGTGTGATGATTTCAAAGTGAAACAGCTCAACATTTCAGTTTGAAACATTTGTTTTTGTTTTGAGGTTTTCCTGCCTGCAACAAATAAAAAGGGGTGAAAAGTTTAAACACAAAAATGAAGTGTTTTGTTTCAGGTCGAACCAAACACTTTGCTTGATCCAAAGTGGAATTTTGGGTTTTTATTGTTTTACCAAGAAAATACAGTTTCATTTCCTGTCAACCCAAAACATTTTTTGTAATTGTAGGCTTGCTGTGCTGAATTCAGAAGCCAGCTATTCCTACTGCTCTTTAGGAAAAAGTCTTGGGAATTAGTTTTTTTCTGGGAAGTGAGGTGAATCTTCACAGGACAGTGTACGGGTGTGTGGGAAGGTCATGAGGGACCAGAGCTGAAGATGAAAACTAGTGATGGATGAAGGTCCAAATAGCACTGTAGGTATGGCATTATGGCTGATCAGGTCTTGAAGCCACCCCGGATGGTTATTGTTTTACAGCAGGATAGCAGATCGGGACTGGGCTCCTTTTACACAGCCCAGCTGTGGGCCAGCTGTGCACTGCTGGTCTGCTCAAGCCGCTCGTGCCGTAACCCCTTTGGGAAGGATGGGGCTGTGCTCTGTCTATGGGCAGCTGCTGGTTCTCGAGGCCCCGTTGCCACCAGCACCTGGGCTGTGTCCCTGACCCACTCCCGACTTTAGCTCTGTACCTCACGGAGCATGTTGTCTTACTGAGCACGTGGCTTTGGCTCCCGAAAAGCAGGATGGATGCATTTGGGGTGCAGGCTATATGGCATGCAGATGTGTGTGGGTATGTGGGAAACAATTGTATATTGTGCTTAGCTGTTTTAGTTGGCCTCATCAGCAGCTATAAATTTAACACTTTCACATTAATATCTATTGGGGCAGTATCTCAGAAGTCCCTGCAGCCTGTGGCTTCTGCAGGTGTGTGGTAGAGTGAAATGCAGCTCCATCCCTAAAAGAAAGTGTCACAACATCTCCCCACAATTGATAAAGCGAGTAAATGCATCGGTGGGCACCAACTGCAGCCAGATCCTCTGGCCAGCTGGGGAAAAACACCCTTAAGCAAAAGCCTGGCTGTGGGACTGGACTGCCCAAATGTGTCTCAGAGCTCACTTTCAATAGATGAAGTACTTGGGATTATGCATTACCCTGTGGGGCACAGAGAACGGCATACTTCTCAAGTGAATTCAGCCGGCAGCATTGTAATTAAGCTAATTACACCGTAGCCTTCAGTTAGGGTAACGAGTTGCTGCTATGCTTGTATGGATTAGACAGCATTGTAATACATGCCACAGTATTTCAGCGTGTGTGTAACCCATGCTTCCTCTTGCTGTACTTCTATGTGATGGTCCAACAGTGCGGATATTGCTACCTCCGTAAGCTCCTTCTCATTTATTTTATCCCTGCCAGTCAGTCAGCCAAACCTGGAAAGGGAATAGACATTTTTTTGGAGCCCTTCCTGTGGTAGCAAGAGTCCCTCTGTGTGTGTTTGTCTCTGGTGGGGGGTGTGTGTGTCCCACACAAGATCCTACCAATGGGAGGAGCTGGGACCATCATGGTCCATGGACAATGTCCCCACCACATCAGCCAAGAGGAACCTTTCCTCCAGCCAAGCATGGTGCTGAGCTTGTCTCAACTGGAAGCCAGAATCTGGCTATTTCACAAATTACTGTGTTAAAGAAATCTTTACGGAGTGAGATGTTGGTAAACAAGAGCTTGTTGCTCCTATGATTCACTACCTTCTTACGCACTTTAAGAGCAAATTTCTCAACCCTCCTACGGCTGTGGGGAACCGCAGACACAGTGGAACCGGTGCTCTCCTGCCGGGCGGCCAGCTCCCCCCCAAAGTGTGCGAGGCTGCAAACGGCATTTTACGTGGCAGCAGAAGTTAGGGGAAAAATACAACGTGTGACTGTTTGTCAAGGAAGTGAAGGGATCCTCAGAAAGGCCTGAGAAGGGTCCAAAGCACGTTTGGGAGCCATCCTCTGTGAGCCTTGCAGTAGTGGCCAAGGCTGCGGCAGAGGGAGGGGAAGGCAGCCAAGCGCTGCTGGTTTTGTGGGCAGGGAAGGGCGAGGTGGGCAGGCTGAGCTGCGAGACGAGCCTGGCCGCGGGTTCCCTCTGGGAACTCCAACGAGCATCTCATGTTTTTGTTCGCTCCAGTTTTCCTCTCCGGCAAAGGGGAAGATCTACTGATCTTCATTTCACCATGCGCGTCGTGAAGCTTCATTCATGGAGATCCTGCTGTAAACACCCTTACCACGCAAATGGACACTGGCGTGTGCAATCGGCTCTTACCACTTCTGCCTGCTCACACTGGAGGGGGAAGCCCTGTGAATATATACTTTGTCTGTTCAGCTTCACATTGCATCTCCATGCTAAGGCAAGCTGCACATGATACTTGCTGGTTCTTGAAAGCAATCTAGTCACATAAGTGTGGCACTGAGCCTAGGTAATTAGCCTTTCTTGGCAGGTGTAATTAGGCTGGGCAGGGAGCCACACTGATAGAGCTGTACTTTCATGGGTTCCAGCTCTTGCTCGGTCCCAGTCAGCGCAGGTATCTGCATCGTATCCATGCCATGACGCAGACGTACCATCGATGCTTCCCAAGAGCCCAACACCTGGTGGCAAACGCCACAGAGAGGCCAGTGGAGGACTGAGGAGAATAGCTGGGGCTGGTGGGCTGAAAGGTTGCTTCTTTTTCCTAAGATAAAAAAAAAAAAAAAAAAGGTCATGCAGACTTTTCTCTGCTTTTTTGACTTGCTGCAATGATTTCTGAAAATACCCCACACCCTGGGGTTCCAGATGAGGTCAGACACTTTTGTGCTCTGCTCAAACCCTTTGTGAGATGGAGGCAGTGGCTCCAAGGGGAAATGCTACAGCAAAGCTCCAGTCAGGGTCTCCTGGTGGACAGAAATCCTAATAGTAAAGTGAATCTGTGCATCCTCTTCCCATTCCTTCCCATAGGCTGTGCCCCTTTTTGGACTGAGGGTTAGATGGGTCTTGGTTCGTTATCAGCTGAGGGTTAGTCTTGATTTTGCTGTAACCACCGCCGTGGCACAGAGCTGAGATGGCCCCCGTGTGCACCTTGCGGTCAGCCTAACCCAAGGAGGGCAAAAAGCAAGGACAAGAAATGGAACCTGGGTCCCACTGGCTGTGGTGAGCCCCGACACGGGGGGTGGCCGGAGGCAAACTTGTTAAAATCGGTTAGCGGAGAAGTGAGGAGGTGGACACCAAGCCGCGGCTAGCGGTGGAGGCAGGAATCCAGATGGCCACCCTCCTAGATCAACACTGCAGACATGAGAATCGAAAGGAGAAACTGTCACAAAAGTAAACAGCGTAAGAGAGAGGGCTGTAATGCTTGGACTGGCCATCGTCCAGGTGTCCACCCTCTTATCACACAACGCGCTGCGGTCAAACACGGGAGCGAGCCCTGAGCATCTGCGCCCGAAACATCTAATGAGTGTTTGCACGGCGAGCAGAGCGGAGGATACGGCGGGGAAAGGAGAGGAAAGGAGGCTTTCGAGCACGTGGCAGGCTGCCTGGCCGGCACAGCGTGCGGCAGGGGAGCAAAGACATGAAACAAAAGCCTTCCTGCAGGAGCAAAGAGAAAAGACCCACTGCTGACAGAAATGAAACAACATAGCCCGCTGCGGAGGCCAGAGCTCCTAGGGCAGGCTAGGCCAATAGTTGTAAAAACAAAGTTTTGAAGTAGGAAATGTAACATGACTACAAATTGCCTTACTTACCCCCCTCCAACCCCCAGCTCCCACCGCGTGTAATAGGACACGGAGCGGCGAGGCAGCAAGTTGGCAGTGGGGTGGGCAGGAGCTCCTGCCTGCGCTGGTACGGGGCACCCACAGGAGAGCTCGGCACCCCCACGCCTCCGAACTCTTCCCAAAACGCAGAACTGCCCCAAATAGAAATATTCCCAACATCAGTGTTTCCCCCCACCCTGCCAGCAGCAGGGAAGCTGGTTTTTTTGGAGGCTATCCGCCAACAACAACAATAATACAGTGACATTAATTCCCATCGGGGCCCTACTCACAATGGCAAAACTGGACAGATAATTTACAACTGATGTATCTGTTGTGGAGACAGGACGCAGGCATTTTTACCAACAGGTCATCTAAACCCCAGAGCAGAGTCAAAACACATGGTGAAAAATACGTTTTCCTCCTGTTTCCATCCTGGCTGTGCCACAGCTTTTGGCTGGGCAGCAGGATGGTGGAGGACTGCAAGTTTTACAGTCGCAGCTCTGGATATTGCTTAATCTTCTGTTTTAGTGGATCTTTTTTACCAAAATATTTGCTGTGAATGGGAAGCAAAGAAAAAAATGTTGACTGGAAAGGGTTTCTGCTGCACTGTTTACAAACTTTGTGCTTTCTTCAGAGCCACAGAAGTTAGAGATGGAAAAGCCATATTAAGTCATAGAGGGAGAACTTTTCCAAGGCTTTTAAATCACTTACCACTCAGACAAATGACCTCCAGAGAAACTCCATGTGGTGATTTCAGCTATTGCAGCCCACCAATGTCTTTTCCGTTCCTTGGCTGGAGGTTACCATCCCCACAGCGGAGTCAGCAGAAGACTGGTGCCTGTGCCTCAGCAGCTCCAGTTAAGGAATCAGGCGATGAACTGGGACTGCTGAAGTGGCGTCAGCCTCCTACTGTTGTTGGCTGCTCTGAGGAGAAGCAAGTGGTGAGAGAGGGGCACGGTGTAGAATTGGGAGCAACTTAGGTTGGCCTTCTCCTTTGCATCTATCAGAGCTTGCTAAGGCTTAATTCCCATGTAAAAGGTGACCTGCAGTGTGATGCAGGGTCATGAGAGGTCTGATTCTAGAGTGAAATCACTCAAGGTCAGGTCTGCAAAGGAAATTGGGTGCATACATAAGCAGGTAGGAACCAGGGAAGACTTATAAAAATGCTCATCAGACTAGACACTCAACTGTCATTAAAATGCTGAGAAGGCAGACATTGAAAGAGCAAAAGCAATGCAGCTTCTATTTTCTACAGTAGAATAATTTAGAAGCTGTTTAGCAGCTTTTTCTGATTTTCTCCTTCCTCTTAAATTTATCCTTATTATTCTTCATTCCCACTTTCCTGGGATTTCCCCTCCCCCAAAGACGATGACTTTATTTTTTTCACAGCGTATTTTGTTCAACATGGAAGTTCACTGCTCATTGAAATAAAACAAAGACACCCCAGGGATACTGTTGACCGAATCTCGCTCTGAATTTCTAACATCACCATCTTGGAAAGAAAAACAGTGCTGCGCAGCCGATGAGATTGCTCTGTGTTTGTTGAATCTGTGGGCTGTTTAGATGCCGTCTCAGACCAGGAAGATCCAGTCAGTCCTCTGCTGGCATGGTCTTGGGAACGGCTATCCTGATGGGAGTCTTTCAGCTTAAGTGTGAGCTGACATGGGATGTGTTTCACCCGACCTCGGCAGACACTGAGACATTGAGATTAGACTGGATGTTCCGTTTCAGTGGAGCTACCTAGCTCTCTATAGGTAACTCCAGTGAACAATTTGTACCATATATTTTAGGCTTCTTTGACAATATGAACATCCTTCTTCAGAGGAAGCATCCCTTTCAGCTCAGTTCCTCTTCTATATTTACCTCTTGCGTATCAAAAGGCACATGAAGAACAAATGCGCCTGAAGAGGGTGAAGTATGTCGTTATTACTGCAGGGGTCTGTATAATTATTTTCAAACTACGCTAGTGTGAAAACTGAAATTCTCTACCCACTGCCTATATGGGTAGGCCACCTGTGGCACAGAGATCTCTTGTAACGTCCTGTCCCTGTGAAACCTTGGAAGGAACAAGTCATGGAACTGGCAATCTTGTCTGACCGCTGGGACAGGAGAACAGACCTGTGGGATCCAGAGGTACCTGAACATAGACTTCACAACTAAGCGAGTGATGGTGTAACGAGTTCACAACAGTTCAGTGCCCCATGTTAGGAGAGGACAATACTAATGCCAAGGAAGTGTGTCATTCTTCTTCGGATCTTGCTCTTACTGTAGAGGGTGAAGCCCTGGCCCAGCAGTGTTGTCACAGACTCGCAAACACTATTTCCCTCTGCCCCCACTTCAGCTGTGCTGCCTAATGCTTGAGCAATGCGAGGGGCAAGAAGTCACTGGCCTTGCTATGTCCCGAACTGCTTTTGTGCCGTCAACTTGCTGGCCTGAACCTCTACATGAGGGCCCCAGGGGAAAGTGTTTTTTCTGATTCTCTTTGTTCAGAGGATTCTGGTTTAGCAGGCCAGAGAAATTAGGTTGGTGGGATAGAGAGTACCTGAAAAACAGTGGAAGAGAAAGGGTGAGTGGGTACAAATTATTTCATTATGAACTTTCCATGAAATAGCAAGGGTAGAGTCAGGGGTGGGAGTCGCTAATTTACGACAGAATGTTGTTATTGCAGCCCTTCTTCAACCAGTCATGTTACAGGAAGATAAATAAAGCCCAAGCCAAATCTTTTCCTGGGCTAAACCTGCTAGTTTGGTGATTTATGTGCAACTTATATGCAGCCTGATAATTCCATTGTGCGATTGACCGAAGGTCTTCACTTGCAGGGTAGGATGTTGTTAAAGGCACCGATATTCGGAACTGGGGCACAGCAGGACACCGCCTGATGAAGTCGTTACTAAACTTCAGTGGCCAAAAGCAACTTGTTGAGCTCTGTGAATGTGTTGCGTGCAGTTCTGGGTATGGGGCTATCTCCCAGTACAGCAAACATGAGGCTTTTTTTGTCAGTGACCAGAAAAGCCAGGCTCTGTTTGTTCTGCTAGAAAATGCTTACACTAGCTTATTTTTTTCCCCTGAAACTCAACTTTCCTAATTCTGTGTGGGAGGGCTTTTTTCCAGGCTTTTTAAAGTAATATCAGTACTATGGCTAATGAGGCAGTGGAAAGCAAGCTGGTCCATTCGCTGTAGCTAATGACTCCATTCCCATGAGCCTAATCAAAGATTTGTACATTTAATTGCTGTCAAGTCAGCTCTAGCCACCTGCCATTTCTGCCACACCTGAGCTCCCTTCTCTGTGGCCTGCAATTCTAAATGAATCCATCTCTTTTTCTAAGGGAAGGAAAACAGAGCTGCCAAGCAACCCTGAAATGGTGCTTTACCCTTAGAGCAAAGATCAAACAGTCTGCATTGTCACTGAGCAATATGGATGTTAACTGACTGCGGTACAGATTTTTCGAAAATTTATTAACCTTGTATTGGAGATCAGAGAAGTGAGAAATACACCCTTGTCTGGACATGTCCTGGACTTGACACAGGCTTCTGTCAGAGGCGAAAGTGATTTTTGTTGGCTCATCAATAAACACAGTTGAATTACGTTTATTTTTGGTTTTCTCTGATGGAAAATACCACTGAAGCCATTATTCCAATCCTGCAGTGGGCTGGTGCAGTATTTTGACCAACCTTTGTGCTCAGCATCACGATTCCTAAACATCCTGCCTTCTCCATAGGGAATTGATGCAGGAAATGTTGTGGGGCCATGTTCACTTGAATGTAAGAGATAACTCCTGTTCATTGTTCCAGGAAAAAAAAAAAAAAAAAAAGGAAAAAAAAGGAATAAACCCAGTTGCTGCTAACACATTGTGAAAAGAGAATGTTCTCTGTGATCCTGGGTGGATCAGCTTACCTCTGTACAGGCAAGTGTGACTCCTAAGAGTCAAATATCTAACACCATATAATTCTTCAAACGTACTTCCAGAGAAAATTTTAAAGTTGTTAGGAAAGATGCAGTCTATGAAGTCACACTAAAACATTAGATCAGTCTGTCTGATCATCCCTCACTAATCAATTTTCTATTCTTGGCCAAGCTGAACCCTAGACAACAAAGGAAGACAAATGTGAGAGAGACTACATCACTGTTTCAAGAACATAAGTACCCAACTGGAGGTGCAAAACTTCGATGAATTCCTCCTACGAATGTCCCAAGTAGAGGAAGCTTGGCAAGTAAATTCATATGTTGTCAGCAAAAGAAGAGAGACCATATGAGTGCCCCAGCCACAGTGATAGCCTTAGTTGGACATTACCATAAACCACAAAACACAGATCTGTGGAATATGAGGCATCATTGATACCCATTCTTGCAGAACCACTTGTTTTCCTTTCTCAACCCATTACAGAAAGCAAAGACAGCATTAAGATATGTGAGATCTTTGACTGGATACAAGGAGTATTTTGCAAGTGGCTTGACCCAAATGCAAGCCGAAGTTTTTTTTGCCTCATTGTCATAATGTGGAAAGGCTTTATAATAGCTTCTAATACATTTTACTTCAGTTTTAGGAGCTCTTCTTCTGCCAGAAGAGTTTAATTGGCCATGAAGTCCTGTGAGTTTTTGCATTGTGAGTTGACAGATACATAGATTAATTTAGCAGGAAAACCAAATAATAAATTAAAGGGTCTGAAAACAATTAAAGGGTCTGTAGCCATTTGTATTAGTCTGAGAGTTTAGAGCTAAATTCTGATGCTTGTTTTAATATATGGCTAGCCACTGTTGTACTTTGCTGCAGCGCAAACCTAAAAAGAACTTCGCTATTTGGCCATTTATGTCACAATATGTTTAAAATTTCTGCTCAGAATATCCTACAATGTCTTCAGAAAAACAAGCTGCCATGTGGGAAAGCACTTCTTTCCTTTCCTCTGAGCTGTCAGATAACAGAGATTCATATGCACATGGAGGGGAGCCAGATGCAAAGGTCGAATGGGGTGATGGCATGCTAAATTCTGTAATGCCTGATACCTAGGTTAGCCTTGTGAGCCACGTCCTAAAGATAGAAACCCACAAACCTGGGTTTCTATACTTTCCTGTATTACTGGATCAGACCAGGAATGGAAGAGGACAGCAATCGTTTCCATCAATGGCTGAAGCATCTTACTAGATACGAGACCGCTATGTTCAAGTCCATGCACTACTCAAAAAGGTTTTAAAAGCTTTCTCATTTTCTGGGAATAATATTAAATGCGAGGCTGGAGATTCTTGCTCCCCACCTCTGTCATCCATTCTCTCACGAACAACATGCTCAAAGTAGTCCTCTAGCTTGACAGTTTAAGCCCTTCTTTGAAAAGGAGGAATCGAGGGTTCAATATATTTTTGCTTGGCTACTTTCAGGGTGAGATTTCTAGCCAGTTAACTAAAGCATATAAGAAAGTGTTAAGATAAGTGATGCTTTTCCTTCAGTTGCATTCTGAGCAGCTGCCACTGAATCTTGCATAAGCTCCAACCTGGTCAGCCTGGGGAGGATGTCCTGAGTGTGCCTCACTGGTCAGCAAACCTGGGGAAACAGGAGAGGAATCTCTAGCTCTTGGCTGCCAGGTGAGTTTAGGCTCAGCGAGGTGTTGAGATGCTCCAGCAGGAACTTTTCTTTTGCCTGTGCCTGTTTGGGGTTTGCCTCCAGGTAGCCACATGCTTACCATGCAGGACCTGGGTTCCCTCCTGCTGATTCAATGGTTCCCAGCAATGCTACCAAAGGTGGAGCTGAGCCATAAAATGGAACACTGCAGTTCCACCTAGTGTGTGCAAGGCCATAGTGTTTGCAATCCTACTGCAACGTAATAATGACAGTTTTCATGAGGAGGCATAGTTTCACATACTCAGTTGCAGGACAGAGGTCTTTGACCTTTCACAGAACTGACTTGCAAAACTTATTGCCACACATCCCAAAAGCCAAGAGCTTTGCGGGATTCATGGAAGGGCTAGACAGGCATCTTGTGTAATTGGGAGCCCTCCAGTCCTCCTCTCCTGATCTGTTTGTGCAGTGCATAGGTGTGGAGATATTCAGGACTCTGAGATGAGTGTGGTAGTGTTCATAGGAGGAGTTCCCAAATTATAGAGAGCAGACACAGCTGAACAAAGACTGTAAGTAGATTCAGGCCCCGCTCCTTTTCCATAAGTCACATCAACTCCAGCCATCAATTAAGGTACTAAAGTCAGAATAAAGCTCTACTCTGGCCTCTTTAAGGAGGTGTGAGCACTGCGAAAGTGGTTATGCCATCAGTACCTGCGGTATGGGTGAGGATCTGTTACTTTCTCCAGTGTCATCTCCAGCAAATCTGTCTCTAGAATCTCATTCTTGGTTGCACTTATCTTCATAAAGGGTTCGTAAGTGGGAATCTGGAATATGTAAATACACTGAGCTAGCAGTGAAGAAGACCTTCACAGAAGGAATACACGAGAGGGCCTAAATGAACTTCAGCCTTGCTGATTTGGGACTTAACTGCCTCTGGATGCAGGTTCCCTTTAGGAATGGGTTCCTGGACCAGGGAAAAACAGGCCTGACTCAGAGTTGCCACAAATGTCCTCCCAGATCAGAAGATGACTAGGGCATGCAGGAGAATCAAAGAATTACAAAATGGTCAGGGTTGGCAGGGACCTCTGGAGATCACCCAGTCCAACCCCCCCTGCGAAAGCAAGGTCACCTACAGCAGTTGCACAGGATCGCGTCCAGGTGGGTGTTGAATATCTCCAGAGAAGGAGACTCCACAGCCTCTCTGGGCAGCCTGTGCCAGGGCTCTGCCACCCTCAAAGTACAGAAGTTCTTCCTCATGTTCAGGTGGAACTTCCTGAGTTTCAGTTTGTGCCTGTTGCCCCGTAACCTGTCACTGGGCACCACTGAAAAGAGCCTGGCCCCATCCTCTTGACATTCATGCTTAGGTTATTTATAAGCATTGAAGAGATCCCCTCTCAGTCTTCTCTTCTCCAGGCTGAACAGACCCAGTTCCCTCAGCCTTTCCTCACAAGGGAGATGCTCCAGTCCCCTCATCATCGTCGTTGCCCTCCACTGGACTCTCTCCAGTAGTTCCTTCCCTTTCATGAGCTGGGGAGCCCAGAACTGGACCCAGCCCTCCAGATGTGGCCTCAGCAGGGCAGACTCGAGGGGGAGGAGAACCTCCCTCGACCTGCTGGCCACACTCTTCCTAATGCACACCAAGATACCATTGGCCTTCTTGGCCATGAGGACACATTGCTGGCTTATGGTCAACTTGCTGCCTGCTAGGACTCCCAGGTCCTTCTCTGCCGGGCTGCTCTCCAGCAGGTCAACCATCAGCCTGTACTGGTGCATCGGGTGATTGATTCCTCCCGAGGTGCAGGATCTGCACTTGCCCTTGTTGAACTTCATCAGGTTCCTCCCTGCTCAACTCTCTAGCCTGTCCAGAAATGGGGGTGGACTTATTTTCCTCCTGAGGCCCTGGTCAGTTGGACACATTCTCCCCTGCTCATCCAAAACAGCGTAGGACCAACTGCAGAAGGAAGAAATACAGCTCCAGTGGGTCCTCTGAGCCAGAGAAGTCTCAGCAGTGGCTTGTGAGGATGGGGAAAGTCAGGAGTAAACGCCAATGACAAGATGGACTGTGCCTTGTCCTCATTTGGACCCTGATACACCGCTCTGCAAATGCTTTCCTGTGCAACCTGCAGAGCTGGAGATTTTTCTGCTGAACGGTTAGCAGCCCATTTAAAAATTATATATACTCACTCAGTTCTTTGTAAGTAGTTTTGTTATTCCTTTTGCTGCTTTGGCTGTGTTTGTCTTCCACTTGACACTATTGCCAGTGCTGAAGACAAATATGCATTTGTTTTGATTTCCTCCTTAATGTACACATAACTTACAAAGGGAAAGCCTGGAAAGTCTGCAGGATAACCTCCGTAGATAGTTATATCCATTCTAAATGGCAATGAAAACACAGTATCCTAATCAGGAGGAAAAGTGTATTTTCAAAAGTAGTCCAAAAATGCCTTCTTGGACAGTAATGCAGTGCTATGGTTTTTGTTCAGCTCTCAGGCAGGGGTTCATATTTCTCCCTGGGGTCCAGAAGCTGGAAATCACAAGCCACTTGGCATAATTTCTTAAAGACCTCAAAGTATAGCTCCGTTCTCTCTAACTACAGGAGCATATCCTCACAGGCAGCTGTTTCTGAAGCACCACCTGAAGCACTGTGGGAAATCAATAAGGGAACACCAGGGCAACCTGCTCTTGGATGGCAAAACCAAGGATCTTCAGCATAGAGATGATTGGAACCCACAGCTTTCCTTAGTTGGAGTTGAAAAGACTGTATTATCAAGAGAGAGAGAGGATCCTTGGAACATAAAAGCAACATTATTAGCTCTTCTACAGTGGTATTCAAATGGTAATTTAACCTTTGTCTGAAAGAACAGATTAAAGGAAGAGCTCAGAGCAGTCTTCTCTTTATTTTCTTCAGTTACTTCTAGCTCATGTACTTGCATTTCTGTCTCTGTCTGCACAGAGGCAGAGCTATGAAGCCTCCAGGAAGTTCATTCCTCTTCTCCTCCTCCTTTTCCCCTGTAATTTAGACACCTACCTGCTTTCCTCTTTGGAGAGTCTAGGGCTGGCAAATCCCGCCACAAATAATAAGAACGAGGATGAAGCCATCCATGGTGGATGGAAGGGGCAGGGCATGTGACAGTCCAGGTCTATTTTCTTAGCTTTTCAGCTTATTGTCAATATTACAAATAGCTGGTTTTGCTTTTGCTGACCTGGAAAACTTTCACTGAAATTGCAGTTTCTACAAAATCTTAATTTTCCATTACTCTTTTCTTTATCTATATGTCTCCTTCAGGAAAATAAACCTTGGGGTTTTTTTTAGAAATGTTCCATTAAACTGCCTCTGTATTCTGAGAGCTGTAGCTGATATTGAGGAAGCCCTTGCAGACACATTATAGCAAGTACAGTTTGTCTAGGGAGTTCAACCCAATGGGGAAAAAGAACAACAAAAGGCAGTGGAGTACCAAGATCTCGTCGAGGCATTGAGCGTAACTTAAGTTGAATCAACCATCAGTGAAGTGCATTGACGTACAGAATGAAATATTTAGGTTTGGAAATAGTCAAATACTTTCTTGTAGTTGATAACATTGAAACATTTTTGTATTACATTTAAGAAAAAATTTGGGGGAAACTTGAGATTCCTTGAATAATGGTAATGCATTAACTTTCATTCCAATTGGAGACAAAACAAATACAGAGTTTTCCATGGGGAAAATAATCTGAATTTCTCTTCATTCTGTGAGTAATTTGTTTGTCTTTCACTTGTGTAAGAACATTTAATACGCACAAAAACTCATTAGAAATCTGTGATCTCCAAGGCTCCACGGAAAGCTGCACACAGAGAGTGTCTTACGAGCCACTGAGAGATACCCCCCAATCTCAGCCCAGGTTTGCATTACTGGCACCGAAAGACAATTTGCCTGTGGTGAGTAAGAGGGCAGAATTTACGACGTGCAGTATCTTTGCCATAGCAATCAATGGACTACATTCATTCAGCGCAATTTCATTTCAAACCTAACACAATGTTGCCGGGGAGAAACAGAGTATTTCCAAATCATAGAATCATTTAGGCTGGGAAAGACTTTTAAGATCACTGAGTCCAACCAGGTTACTCCCAAACAGACATTATGACCAAGTCATAGTGGATTAGTTTGGCTGGGTGTATCAAATGAGCTGATACCCAGCCAATACCTTGTGATAAACACCCTTTTCTCAAATACTACCAGAATTAAGTGGTGTTTCTTTTTGGGGCAATCCAGCAAAAAAGCTAAGGGCAGAATAACCATGTGGGTATGCCAGTAGGGCTTCTGAGAGGATGGCACTGAACAGCAGCTGCCTTTCTTCTCCTAGCTCCTATATGAATCATAAGCTGATTCACTCTTTAGACGAGGTTTCAGTCAGAGGCAGATACTGTCTGTTCGTAAATCCAGCTCTAAAGCTGAAATGAATTTATGGAGGGGGAAGGGCAAAGTCTTAATGAGAAAGACTGGGCAACCTTAGCAACTATTTTTACCCCCCCAGCCTGCTTAGTCTTTGATTATCCATCATTCAGAAAACTTTCTGACTCAATGATTCTTTGGCCTTAAAAACCAATCTAAGTGTGGAAAGGATATGTAAACACACTGGTGAACTGATAGGGTATAGAATACATAGAAATGCCGGAAGAATTTAAAAGAGAAATTTACAGGTATAAATTCGGTGTGACACAGGATACAGAATTACAAGGCAAGCTGATTGCCCTATAAATACAGTATCTTACACTGACTTGTTTTGAATGAGCTCCGCCGTTAAAAGAAGTGAAACCTTTGCTATGTAAACTGCTGATATATAGCAAAAAAAGAAAATGAGCCCAGCCTTGCAACCAGGCTGTGATACGCTTTTTGTAGATGTGTAACATTTTGCTCTTTGCATGCCTTGAATATGGCTATCAATCTATATCAGGGTGATATTGTCTGGTTATACAGAACAATATAGTTAGGTTTTGTTTCATCAGTTCAATGACAGTACTTTGTTGAGAAATTTTTACTTTGGATGTCCTTGTTTTTCAGAGGACCAGCAAAGTACACAATTCTCCTGGAAACATACAGGTGACAGAGCCAGCCAATACCCCTCCACATCAGGTTTCTGCTGTCTGGCAGTTTGGGCTTTAAGGTTTAACCTGGTTTGTTTTGCCTGCAGAAGAGGAGGCTGAGGGGAGACCTGGTCACTCTCTACAATGACCTGAAAGGAGGGTGTAGCCAGGTGGGGGTCAGCCTCTTCTCCCAAGTAACGAGTGACAGGAGAAGAGGGCATAGTCTGAAACTGTGCCAGGGGAAGTTCAGTCTAGAAATGAGGAGGCATTTCTGTACAAAAAGGGTTGTTAGGTGTTGGAATGGGCTGCCCTGGGAGGTGGTGGAGTCACCATCCCTGGAGATGTTTAAGAAAAGACTGGACGTGGCACTTAGTGCCATGGTCTACTTGACACAGTGGTGTTGGGACAAAGGTTGGACTCCATGATCCCAGAGGTGTCTTCCAACCAAATCGATTCTGTGATTCTGTAATTCTTTTGTGGCTAGAGCCAAGAGAGAAATTAGTTGCTGCATGCAAAAATATGCCTCTCAAATGCCCAGATGTGCTGCCACTGAACTCTGGCAGCACCTGCCATCCCCGGGGACTTTTGTGCTCAACAGTAAATTTCCCCAGATGCATCAGGATCTGCTTCTGAACACAGGAGGACTTCAACCTTTCAAGAGCATCTTGTTCAGAAAGGGGAGCAAAAGGCCTTGGGGAAGGGACACAAGGGAAGAGACATAAAGTGGAGCTGCCGGAGATGGGGCAGATGCATACCATACCATATCATATCATATCATATCATATCATATCATATCATATCATATCATATCATATCACACCATATCGTAGAATGATTTAGTCGGAAGGGACCTTAAAGATCATCTCATTTCAACCCCCTTGCCATGGGCAGGGAACCTTCCACCAGACCAGGTTGCTCAAAGCCTCCTGTATCTGACTCTGAGACTGTGTAGATCAAAAAGAGCTCCCTCCTGAAGTGAAGATTAATGATATGGTCAAAGGGAAAAGTGCAGCAACAAAGAAAGAGGGCACTGAAGCAGACTGTAACAGGCAGTTTCGATTTTGTCTCTCATTTCAGCCTTTATTTAATCAAATGGGACCAACCTCTCTCCAGCACAGCTCTGCCTGCACATACTCAAGGGCTCCATCTTGACTGCAGGGATCTCACTTCAGGATCTGCCTTGCTCATCCTCTCCAGTCCTGTGTTGTCTGACCTCCAGCCCAGCTTGGCAGTGGGATTAGCAGGATTTACTGAAGTGGTGTGGGCTCGGCACAACGAGTGGTGATGGCAGGTTGGTGAGTGCTGGCTCTCCCCTCCTGGTCAGTCCTGCAGACTGGGCTGTCCCGGGGGGAATGAGCTTAGTTCCCTCCACTGCCTGAGGAAGATAGGGATTTAGTCATGCTCTAAATGTTGAGCTAATGGACAAGAGGATGATGTGGGTGTGAACCCCACCTTCTTTGTGAGATGTTCTTTAGGAGAGGTTTTAAAGGGCTTAAATTACCAACTCCAGGAAAAAGATTTAGAGCTGTGGTTTCCAAGTGGAAGGAAATATCCCTTTTCAGACAAGAAAAAAGCATTCAAGTCCTTGACAGAGACAGGATTTAAGATCCAGCTTTCTATGTGGCATATCCTATTAGTGAGATAAGGTGGTTCTCCATGTAACTTGCCTGCAGTTGCCCTTCCCATTCATTTCACAGGCAACCTCAGCATCGAACTCATGACGTGGGACAGATCTACAGCAACAGAACAGCTGTCTTAAGGCAAGTCTTTCCAGTACTTTCTGTAGTAATGATCAGGCTCTTGAAGTTCAGTCTATGGTTCCTGGAATGCATCCTTTTGTTTGCAACAGACACAGGAAAGATTAAGTAGAGGGCCTTCTAAATTCCTACTCTGGCTAGGATAAAGGTGGCATTTATTATATAGTAGAAATGTCAGTGTTCACATATATGTCTACAGATAACCAGGATAAAGCCAGAGTTAGAGCCAGAGAACTGAACTAGAGGAGAGAAAGCAGAAAAGGACGAGCAGGAAAGCAAGGAACATTGTTGCACAGAGGGAGCCCTGAAGTTAACTTCCCAGCTTGTTACCTGCACTAATTTATAACCCATGCTGGTGAGGAATGACAGGTTTTATAGATACCCACAACCTATGCACATGAAGCACAATAGCTGCTGGATGCACTGCAGGGGCCTCACATCTGGCCAGGCTCAATACAAGCCAAGGAATACAGAAGAAGATACAGAAGGTGTCACAGAGTTTCAGACTGCAATGTCAAAGCAAATGGAGCAAGATGCTCCAGTTGCAAGCAAAGGGAAGCCACTTTTAAAAGTCAGAGAAGGGTAGACATTTCTGAATGCCAGAATACCTACATGGTCAGACTGAGTGCTTTTGGATTGCCCAGGAATACTCAGGCACCTCAAAAGGCACCTTTCTACCTTTGTGGTTCTTACTGCAATTAATCCCTGGAGGAAGTGCCCTCAGATGAATGGAATTGCAATGGGGCTGCCCTGCCTGGGTGATGGCCCAGCAGCACTCCACCCAGCCCTGCATGCTTAGCCTGTTACTCATGCAGTGCCTTGAGACGCTGGAAGCTTGCAGCCTCCTAACTCTGCTGCCACTTCTCTCTTTTCCATATCTTTTGGGTGGTTTTGGAGCTCCAGCCCTAATGCAGACCTCTTCTCACCCTACTCCCCCATTTGTCTTCTGCCTCTATCACCTTGTTTACTTGGCTCGTGTGTTATTTCCGTGAGCATGAGCAGGAATAGCTGCAGATTCACGCACAGCCTGCAAGATTTTGCTCTGTGCATAAGTGCCTTCGGTGCAATTGCATTCATGTAACTTGCTTCCTTTCCTCCAAAATAACAAAATCTCTATGATCAGACCTAAAGATTTGTGATCATCCTTCTGCCTCTGGCTTTGCATCTTCTGGTCTTGTGTAATCATCGTATCAAGAGCCATGCATTTTGCAGGAAGCCTGCATATCCTTGAAGTTCCAAATCTTCCTCCTCCTAAAGACCTGTATTTATTAATTAGGAGTAACCCCTGTTAATTATGAGGAAATACATACAATGACTCCCAGCTCTGCATGTCTGCACAGAATATTTCACAAAGTGTATAACCTTTGGCATCAGAGACCTGCTCTTGGGAGAATTAGATATCAGAATGTATTTGTTTAAGCCTTGAGTCACCAGGATGTCCACTGAGATAAAAGTCACTTTTCAAGGTCATCTCAAACCTCATGACCTTTAGGCCCACTCCAGAATTTCGAAGACTTCCTGGTTAAATAAGGTTTATCATTGTTTGAAAGAATTTGGCCTCTGGCAAGTAAAGGTGAAAAGTCATCTATATTTGACTGTTTTCAGTATACAAGCTTGGCTGCTGCCCGCAATTTTAAAGTCGCCACTGTATTTGTAACCTGAACAAAGCTGTGAAAGGCATAGTGGGACTCACTAGCACAATTAGAAAGCTATCAGGTGTCGTCTTAATGAAAAACCGAAGGGACAGATTAGCCCCTCTTTATGTCAGGGGCAGCTGGGAATCGCTTTGTTGAAGGCAATGAAGTTGCTCTGGCTCTAGCTCTGAAAATGAAGGTTGGAGATGCTGGAGAGGGGAGCAGGCTGTGCCGCATTTACACCCCTGCTGACACAGCTATACAGCAGCGTAAATGAAGCTGATATTGGAGGCAAATCCTGCTCATTTATCTTTCTGTCACCTCCTGTTGTTAGCCGTGCACTCAGTGGCCAACCTCTGTTCACGTGTAAACTTAATGAAGACTAAAGTTGCAAGAGGTCAGACGCTGTTGTCAGTAATACCGGTACAACACCTTGGGGTGAGCAGGGCAGGTTTTGATCACGGTTGCACAATTATCCCACTGAAACCACACCACTACCTGCAGAGGTGTGAGAGCCCAGATCCACAGCGGTGCGACTGAAGTCAGCATCTGACACACGAGAGTTTCTCTGACTCATCCAAGGCAATGCTGATTCTCCAGATTCACATTAGTGCACTTTTAAATCAAAATTCATTGAAACGGGCTTAAACTGACACAATCCTACATGTGGAGTGACTCCACCTATTTAAGGTAAGGGATAAGTCAGCTCTGTGGCTGACTTTTTTCCTTTATTTCCCTGTAGGTTCGTGGTGTCTACGTCCCCTGGGTTAACTCCTACTTGCACAACTACCAGGACAGTAGGAAGATATTCTGATGTTTCCAAATCTGTCTGGATCCTCTCTGTGGTATAAAGTACAGGTGTGACCAGCGTGAGGTAGAGCTCTGCCTGGTCCCTCTGTGTCCATAAAGGAAGGGGTGGCAGAAGTTGCTCCACAGTGTAAGTCCCAATGAGCTCCTCAACACAAGCTGAGTTTCCAAGAAATGGATTGCCACAAGGCCGAGAGCCCTCTACTCCTACCCCTTCATGCTAACGCTTTCCATTAACATCATGTTGAATGTGCTTCCAGAAGGCACTGGAGATACAGGAACATTTAAATGGGATAGCGCCTGTCCACCCCACCCCATCCCATGAAGGAGCCCTTCTAGCTGAGATGGGGCTGGCGGTATGTGGGGGTCTTTATGAAATGCAAAGCAATGCCAGGGAGACGGCGATGTGCCAAGCTGAGCTTGAGTATGAAGCAGCCGAGGACTGCCAAGTTGTGGGGACAATCTGTGGCTGGTAGATTCCAGTGGAGAGAACATGCACTGAAAATGTGCAATTACTGGATTTGGGTTCTATTTGAAGGGAGGAAAAGGATTTCACCAAGGGATCGCTATATGTATCGCAAAGCAAGTCTGATTTTTTCATTTTTTCTTCTTTTTTTTTTTTTTTTTTTTTTAGGCCCTCTTTTTTTATATTGTTAAAATCTTGGCAGCCCATCTCTGCCGGGAAGACAGAATCGCTCTGTGCTGAAGCTGGGGTTGGCACATCTTCTTCCCAGCATGCGGGGTGTGCAAAGGCGGTGGGGAAGGCTGCCATCTCATGGTGAACCTTGCACGGCTCCAGCTCGCTGAGATAACCTCCCTTCCAGCCGGTTTCCAGGCCAGGTTGATCCTGAGCAGATGTTTTCTCAACAAGTCATGTGTGCAGCGCCAGAAGAAGCCGAGATGTTTTACCATGGGTTTTGTGCTTTAACTTTGAGACCAACTCTGCCAGAACCTAGAGTTTTCTGGTTTCTTGCCTTGTCAACATTTTATGTGAGAGCAAAATGGCAGTTACGAAAAACCATGAGGGCAAGGCAGTCATCTGAGAAGAGGCCGATTGTCACTGATGGTTTTAGTGGTGACTTAAGATCGATATGCCATTGCCTGTGATAGTAGCTTTGCTGAGTCACAGCCCCGAATGGAAACTCCCCGGGAACCGCTTGTGGGTTACAACTCATAATTTTGGGATTCTTTGGTATTCATCACTAACCTTCTGCCGCGGCTCACACGTCCTACGCTCTCGAGCACACTGTCTGCCCTCCGCTTCCTGAAAACGTACCAGCGCTTGCCCGACACAGGCCGGAGGCTCCCTATCCGCTCCGTGAGACGTGGCAGCTCTATGGCAGGCTTTGTGGTGTTTCCAGAAGGCTCCAGAAAACCCTGGACATGAATCTGTGACCGAGAGGTTCAGCTTTGGCCAGTGAGACCCTGTAGACAGAATGAAAACATCGTTGTTGAATAAGGGGAGTCCAGTACGGTGGTGTGGGAGCAGGCAGGTGGCCGGCATCTGTGCTGACAGCAAAGGTGGATGGAATAGAAAAGGGGATTTTTAAGGATGATAAATGTCGCTTGTTCAGGGAAATGGTTAGAAATTTTGACCCTGTAAGTGTTTCGGATGCGTCTGTGGTGATGAAAGGGAGAAACTGCCTTTTAAAATGTTGTGCAAGTCACACCAGTATTAACAGCTGTCCAAAATATGTCCTGAACATGCCCTCCCTGGACACGTGCCTGAATATGCATTCTCCGAAGTGAAGGGGCCCTACCCACCACCCTGGCTCCCATAACTGCACTGCTGAGTCCCACATCTGGGGGTTTCTCTAACACCCCATGCTTGAAGGAAGAGGATAAAAACTTTCAAATGTAGGTTCTGGCTGGAGAAAACCTCTATATTGAATCTTATTTTGCCCCAGAATATAGGTTATTTTATCTTCAAAAGTTCTTTCTTGGAGCAATGGAAGCCTGGGTTAATGCTGTGCCTAAGTACAGGAGGGGAACGAGACCACTTTCAGCTGAAGGGGTCCAGGCTGCTAGATCTTACATGTTTCACCTGTGAGGATTTTGAATGGATTAGGATTGAGAGAGAGAAGCAGCTATTTTGCACTTGTTGAATATGGTAACATTTTTACAAGGAATATGTGCTCAATCCAAAAACCTTCGCAGCTTGGATTTGAGTCAGCAAATGGAATAAAGATGTCCAATAATGGAAAGAAAGTTGTTATACTTTACATCAGGATTTTCCTGATTTCTTTTGTGTTTCTGCATGGATATGGAAGGCCAGGCTTCTCCAAGTGTTTTTCCATGTTGTGTCTTAATCATATGTTTCTGTCCTGCCTCACAGTCCTGCCTCCTCAAACCCTTCCCCTCAGCTCCAGTTTTACTGCTTCTCAGCTCAGTGCATTTGCTTATAATGACTCAAATCACTTCCTTTCCTTCCGAAAAGGAAAAAAAAAAAGAAAACAACACCCATCCATTTTTAGATAGTAGCCACATGCACAGTTGAATCTGCACCCTGGAGAGGCAGCTGGGAAGGATGCAGCAGCAAGCAGCTGGGAGTGGGCAGGTGTAGGAAGCTCTTAGTCAGGTTTGTCGTGGAAAGTCAAAACGTGTAATTACAGGGCAAAGGACGGGGTAACACACATTGCCAGGAGAGTTACACAGTTGGGCTGGGATAATGTCGTTACACAGTATATTGACCTCAGTGGATTAATCCCCCTTAAAATGTTCCGGTGCTCCTATGTCCCACCAGTCCTCTTGCTCGCCATGTCCTCAGTTGTGCCAGAACAACCATAGGCAGTAAGGTGTGTTAGTGGAAGGATGGAGCTAAAGAATTAATCTGCCCACAAAGAGACAACAGGCAGATAAATAGATAGGTAGACAGATGAATACACGGGGAAATAGATTATTTTTGCTTTGAGTTTGAATGATTTCACTGAGTCACTTCAGAGTGCAGTCCCATGATCAGTATTTCTGGGAGGCAAGGATGGAGGGAAGGACAAGGAATTATATCCTGAGGAGTGGAAATAAGGACCACTGGAGAAAGTTACGATGTGACTTCTGGTATGTATCAGGTCTCCACGAAGCAGAAGTAACCTTTTGCTAGGCTTAGAAGCACTCTCAGGTTGTTTCTGGTGAGGACAATGGCAGATGGCTGGAAGAAATGAGGTGTGACTAGTACAGCTGCTGAACTTGCACAGGCCCATAGGATGTACCGAGCACTGAGCATATAAAAACTCCAGCTGGAACTCATAACGCCTGGTCTCTATCACGTTAAAATTGACAAGAAGTCCTTCAGAACTACCATAGGGCCAGGAAAGGGAGGAGATGTGGCATCCAGGATTCAGTGATGGTGATGGTCCTCTCTCGCCTTTTGCTGGGGAATGGCTGAGCTCTGATGGAGGAGACAAGATCAGCCCTGCCATCCCTACCGTGCTGTGAGGATTCCCCAGAGGTGTTTGTGCAGGGCAGATATCACAACACAGTCCTGCTGCAGACAGGGAAAAAGCTTGAGTGCAACTACTCAAGGTTTAAACTTGGTACTGGTGGGTGAAGAAGAGGATGTTTTTTCTCCATGAGGACTACTATTCATACACTGCAATTTAACTTATTCGATATGAAGATGAATCCCCCCTGCACATACAATATACAAATCTAGCATAATAGGAGCATACTGTGCACTAGTTTTCTATTAAAAGCTTGTTTACAAGAGAGGGATAGGGAAAAGCAAAAGTGATTATCTAAAAAGAACTTTTCCCCATGGAAACTCTACTTTGCTTCAGATTATTAGGAGAAGCAATTATTCCCTATACATACTCAGACATGCTGATCTCCGTTTGGGACGTAAGTCCTTCAGATGTCTTTTCTGGCTCTGTCCTCAGCTTAGAATAAGGCACATGTTGGCACAGGTCCGTGCTGACCCACGAGGCCGCAGGGACCTCCCCGAGGTGCCGAGGGCAGCGACCACCTCCTTCTGCTGTGGTGGACATGGCTTGACCAGCTCCCTGGAGCCAGCTGCTCCCCCTGCGTGGGCTGCTGTGGGAGCCGCTGGGGCTTGGTTAGGTTTTTGAATATTTGAGGGATCAGATGAATGCAGAGTTGGAGCTAGGAGGGGGATAGGAGAGCTGAACTGGGCAATGGTGAAATGAGAGGGAGGTAGAGGAAGAAGACTGTGAAGTTGGGAGCAAGGAGATGCTGGGCTGGTTTGGTCTTTTCACCAACCTTCACTCCTGTGCACCCCATGAAGTGCTAGGGTTAAGTGAGCTAAACATGGGTTGCTAATGCTGCTTCTTACATGTCCTGTTTTAAAATAATCTGCAAGATACACGTGAACATCTGGTTCTTCTGATGCTACTGGAGAGCGGGTAGGAAGTCAGCATTCGTCAAGTGCTAGGAGAGCTGGAAAAATTGGGACGGTTTGGCTGGAGCTAGTGCTGAACAAGAAGGGGCAAACCCAGAGAGATGCACACTCAAGTGTGTGGGGGAGAGGAATTAAGTGTTGTTTCCCCTCTGTCCTCACGTAAGAGCAACAGTAAAGTCAAGGGCATGGAAATAAAACTCCAAATGGGGAACCAGCTCCTGTGGACCTGAGCTAGCAGGGCATTTCCAACATACCTCACTGTCCCCTGCAGGAACCGAATCAGAGCTGAATCAGGTTAAGAAACACTTTGAGTTCCCAGATCAATGAAAGAATCTTCTGGCGACTCAAGCGTGAGCCTTGCAGAGAAACAATGGCCATGCAAAGGCAACAATTTCAGACTAGCCTCAAAAGGCATTACCTTGACATTAGCACCAGCTGGGGTCCAAAAGATTTTAATTTTTTTTCCTGTTCCATGTAGAACATGAGACTGATTTGCTGAACTCCTGGGGTGCCAGTTGCACCCAGGCATGCTTGAACTGGCCTTTGGCACTCCACTGTGTGGGAGAGCACGGGGTTTCAGAGGTCCTCTTGGGCTACCAGCCCTGGAACTGTTTCGCAGCTGCTGGAGGGCTGCCAGCCTGCAGGTCTTTTAATGAGTGGTGTGGTGCCTGGCAAGTAACTTGTCTTCAAGTGAGTGTGACTAATCATGAATCTTTTCAATAATGCTGACAATCCAGTCTCTCTTCTCTCACTCTGCCCGAGCTCGCTGAAATAGGAGTAAATTAGCCTTATTCCGGCAAAGGCAGGAAATGATAAAGGGCTCCTAAAAGGTTTCCAGTGCGCCATAACTGGGTTTTGCAGTGAGTGTAATTATCAGAGTTGTTGTGTGTGTGTTTTGAGAGCAGCTAAATAGCTCCAAAGGTCTGAAAGATCGCACTTTGCCACCATCCCCCGGACCATTTGCCTGAATGCGTAATTTCTGTATTTCACTGGCACAGTGTGCTCCTGCAAAGGCAATAAGCCAAAGCCTATTAGAGTTCACAACTCCATGTTAATGGTTTATGTTTGTTTTATTGGGTATATCTTTGCTGTCTGCCTGAGCAGTAGAGCCAGAATACAGCACTTCAGTTACTGGTCTGTGCTAAACTTGAGCTAGTTTATTTGGTTGGAGAGCGAGATCTTTGTCTTGTTCTTTAATGAGTTCCCTTGGACGGTTAAGGAAGCAAAAATGCGGTTGGGTCTTGTATCATATGCAGAAGTGTATCGTGTTATTTGTTCTCTGAAAAGAGCGGTGCAGGCATTGTTCCCCCAAATGAAACCCACTGGAAAGTAAGTGCATAATGAAGAGAGAGCGGAGGGCTTGGAAAATTAAACCTGAGGAGGGGAAGAATGGGAAAGTATCAGTAAGTTACAGGTGAGAACCTGCTGCTGGGAAAGGAAAGGAGATGTTGTTGTGAGGGCACAGTTCTCAAAAATGTTTTGAATGTTATTGAATGGGACTTAGAGACTAAATGGTGTCACAGGTCTGAGTCCTGCTGCTTGCTGTGGCAGGGTGGATGATATGCCTGAGTGCTGGAGATCTCATCCAGCTCTTTTGAATTGCATCTGTATGTATTACCTTCCCAGCAAAACACGTAATTCTCAGCAGAGGAAAACTGATAGTTCTTGCTGACATATTGTGACCATTGACCGTTACTACAGTTTTCCTTCCTGGCTTTCTTTTTTGTACCTGTGGTTGTGAACCTCTGCTTGATGTTTTGCCCCCACCCCTTCCCACTACACTTGCAGATGTTTGGAGTAATTCCTGATGGAGTATGGGGTTGCTCTTTCTCTTCCTTCTCTTTATTTCTGGACCACAACATTTTGGTGTCTCTTCAGGGTCCCAGCCGGGAGGATGAATCGTAAAGTGATATTGTGTTGTATAGATCCTACCAATTAGAACCAGTTTAGTGGGTTTCTGCCTAACTGGAACAGTTACCAACATTGACAAATCTTTGCAGAAAGCAGCAGTGGGACTGAAGTTGCACTATTCACACTTAGTTATTTACAATGTTTACATCATACTGTACATCAGATGGAATTGTACTTTCTCATCACCATTTTGGAAGGCGGTGAGAGGACAAAGGTTAAAGGTAAAACTGCCTAAGGAAGGGATGGATGCTGCTCTCTGAAGTTCACTGCCAGTCCCAGCACTGGATGAAAGTTCTGTGTATGAGTGTTTGTTGGAAGGAAGAGATATTAAAGGCTAAAATTCAGGAAAAATAAATTACTCCTGTGTATCCAATACATAGTTGGTTTAATGGAAATGAGACAGTGCAGAAAGGACTTACATTTACTACAGGCCACAGAAGAAGGAGGCTTTGCTTTAATAACAACTTAAGAAATGAGGAAAAGGAATAAAATCATTATGAGAATCAAAAAATGTAACTGTGTATCTCCAGGAAATTCCTATCCCCTTTCATTGCTTGCCTGATCTGTTCTTTGAAGTTTGATTACTGTCACTTGAAGACAGAAGAGATTTAGCTGTTGTAGATGGTAAATCTCTGCTCAACAAATAAATACAGTACTTTTCCCCCAACTTCTGTTAGTCAAGATATGTTTAAAGCATTTTTGAGATCTTTATTGCTTAGTCTGGTAAGCAATCACCTGTTCATCTGCAACCAAAAAATCCCACGGTACCTAATTTGTATTTTTACTACATCCGTCAAAATTCTCTCTCACAGCATCAAGACCTCAAGCTCGATACAGTGCATTTGCTTAATTGTTTATCTGCCTATTTTTACTCTAACACACAAAAGGTGTCCAGATTTCTGCATTACCTGGTCTCTCTGCTGTGGCAGGCTGGGGTAGTTAAGTGCATATGAAATTAAAACAATTTCTGCCTCCATTGGTGTGACACAAATGCATCTATCTGCCAAGGAGTCCTCCCCCAGACATGCCTGCATGCTCTGCTTCTCATGGAGTTTGGGAACCCATGACCCATGAGTCTCAGATTCCGTGAGGAGACTCAGGATTTCATATTCATCTGCCAATGGAGTGGGACAGAGGAAGAGAGAGGATGGTAATGGGTTTGGAATTTGACGTTTTACCAGTAAGTCCTGAAGCTGCAGAAACACAAGTAGAAGAGGATTTTATGTTGTGCTTCTATTCTTCTTTACCAAATTGGATTGCAGGGAAGATCCCTCTAAAGCTTAGTAAATGTGAATTTAATTAGAGATCAATGCAGGAACTCAGACCTACAACAAAGACCTCAGCAACTTTCTGCATAGTCAAACAACCAGAGAAAGGCATCATACTGATGGTAACTGAGCTTGTGCTTACTGTTACGGCAAAGCCACCCCAAAACAAGTTCAAGTCCTAAAATATTAGCCCTCCCCATTGCCTAGCATTACCCTGGGCATCAGTTTGTGCCTGTTCATGTTATGCTTACTTGAAATAGCTGTCTCCGTTCTTGCATCTGAATTTCCTGAATGCTTTTTTTCACTTCTACCCTTTCTTTAAGCTTTATGTCTTCTCCTTCACTCCTCCTTCAGGGGTGTGTTTTGCTGTCTGTTAAGGATACAGTAGAAGCAATATCTGTACAGGGACTGGTCCTTTGATTGTAAGGCTTTGGGAGCAGAGCTAGTGGGACTAATTCTTCTCCTATTGAGTTCAATATGTTTACAGTGATGTGAGTGCCTGGAAAAAGAGAGTTGTTTGCCAAGGAATCTTCCCCCCCCCACCCCAGGCGTATGGTGGAAAAAATGGGGAGAGAAATGAACAGGAATTTTTACCTGAGATTTTCTTTTTCTTTCAAATTGGATAATGAACGAATTTTTACAGAGTGAGAAAGATTATTTGTGGAGCAGGTTCTCAGTAGGTGAATATAGGTGTTCAGAAGATGTATTCAGAGATATTAACATTTTGAAGAACTCAGATGAAAAAAATATATAGCCTGGTATGTATGTCCTTTTCTGCTTTGCTTGCCTGTCCTAGAAGTGCCTCTTCCAAGGGCCAGAAGACATACGAAGGAATATTGGCCTAGTAGTGTATAATACAGTTCCCAAATGGCATGGCACACATATCGTTAGCAATATGAGAGCTACATCAAAGTTGTAGATAAATTACTAAAGTAGTCTAACAATTTTTTTATGTTCATGTACGCAGCTCTGCACAGAGCTGCTGCCTCTATGTGTCGTACCCGAGCAAACTACCTCCAGGAACCCTACATGGAATTACTTTGAAGTTTGCCCTAAAATATCGCTGCAAGCGTATTTATGCTGCTTTTCTTTTTTTTTTCCTGCCTTCCAGTTAGGTTAGACTTAATTTTTGGTAGACAGAGAGAGTCTTATCTAGTTTGTGTTTGTTTTCAGAAGAGCAGTGTGAAAATCACTGAGGAACAAGTGGGCCCTGGGAAAAAAAAAAAACTCAAAATTAGGGAAATGAAAGAGCACTTAGACCTGAACAGATAGAATAATTCCTATACCTTTCCATTTCTGTAAAGATTAATGTTCAAATACCTGATTCACTGGTAAGAGGAATACCCGATGTGCCCTATACTGTGCAAAAGCAAGAGACTGCCTGCACAAAGGGGTTTCAGTCACACAAACATGTTGCTCAGTGTTCACTCTCAAGGTTTGAAATATCACAAGGAATCTTACAAAAATGACAGCTTCGTTTCCATGCCACGTGTAGTATACATTGCACCTTGTGTAAATTGCTGTGAGGGGGCAAAGCACTTTTCTCGGATCTGCAAGGCATCACTGAGCTTTGATACCTGCTCTTTGATACTGTCAACTGTGAGAGATCTTCACACGTAGGAAAGGCAAAAATGCTGAGTGCTGGCATATACTGATCTGGGAGGAGAGTCTGACCCATAAAGCATTTAAATGTGCAAAATTTTAACTGTTTCTTTGGATTCTGCCAAGACAGTCACCAGTTATAGACCACTGTAAATAGGCAAGATGCATGGGGCAGGAGGTTTTGAATCTAATCTGGTTTACCATGTCTGGGCATGGGTTGCAACTATACACTGCCAAACAGCTTAGCTCCCAAGAACATCCCCAGGTCCTTGTGTGCTGATCATCCACACGGTCATCCAAACCATCCATGGTACCAAAGCATTTGTTCACCCCTAGTCTCTCTTTTGAAGCATATCAGCTAGTTCTGACTGAAATGAAACTCTGTGCATTTCTGGAGTTACTCCAGTTTTTACTTCCAAAAGGCAGTGCGGATCAGACACCCCCGGGTTGGTTTCTGTTTGCCCCATGCAGCCCTCCAAAGGTATCCTGGAGGGGATTTGAGACACCCCCGGGTTGGTTTCTATTTGCCCCATGTAGCCCTCCAAAGGTATCCTGGAGGGGATTTACAACCCAGACATCTCCATGTGCCGTGAGGTTACAAACCAGGGCAAATAACTCATACTTTCAATTTCATGCTGAAATGCACTGTCCTGCAGCACAGTCTTCATGTTATTTTGGGCTCTTTGACCCAAATCACCTCCCTGCAGGTTTACACACAAAATAATTTTGATGTCCTGGAACTGCAGAAGCATCATAGGGGGCCCAGAGGAGAGACATGGTAAGTGGCGCTGGATATGGCCAGACTATCTTGAAGGGATCAAGCCCTAAGCACTGAACCTGCAGGGATCATCCTCTGAAAACAATGCATTTATCAGTGTAGATATATCTAGCTATATCTATCCAAACCGTGTTTGGATTACTCCCACTTTACACCCTGAAAGTAGAAGCAAGGCTGATTTGAGCAGGTAACTTCCAATTAAGTTTCTCGGTATGGCCAGGTGGCTGCTGAGCCACCCTGCAGAGTCTTGCTGAGCTTTGTGGCGTTGGAAAAAGGAACAGGATTTCCACTGTATACAGAGCTTTTTAAAGCTGGACCCAAACTCTTCCTTAGGATGCACACAAAGACAGCCACAGCAGAAGAGAGTATATTGCAAATACTCATGAAGCCTCTGAAGCCCAACTGGCCCTCATCATCTTTCACCTTGGTCTGAGTTACGCACAGTCCAGGACACCCTGTTTCTCTGAAATGAGTTCAGC
>NW_009610086.1:97848-124442 GCF_000690535.1 Cariama cristata
CACACCCTTTTTCCCGGAAATCAGTCCAGCAGGTCAGGGGTGGAAGCCAGCCCTTATTCCCTGAGTACTGCTGGTAGAAAATGAAGCAAAACATAAGCAAAGCAGTGTATCAGTGACCACAGCTTAATTTCTCTCCCTATTACAGAATTAACTATTCTGATGCATTTTTGTGAAAAGAGCCCACAAATACAATCACTTTCACTGTTAGAGAATGTGACTCTAGTAGTATTTTAAGTGATGTCCCTGGGGAATGTTTTGTAAATAACCAAGACTGATTATTCAAAAAGCAGAGAAATCAGTAATCCACTTTGTTGCTTCTTCTGCTCCATAATTGTCTTTCCTGTAAGTATGTTCATCATGAGCTCTTTTCTGACTAAATATAAGCTATAATGTATTGAATAATTGCAGGAAGGTAGACAGTTCTATATTTAATTCCTTCACCTGATCTTTTAAAACTCTCCATAATTTTTCTCAGTAACAAGAACAGTTGTTTACACTGTGATTTGAAACTGTGATGAAGGCCCATTCCCCTTCGCGTTAAATACAGCCAGAAGGCTGTAAGAAATCTCTTGGATTTCATCTACTCCTCTTTTCAAAACATCATGAGTGAGAGAAGCCTTGCAAGCAGTAGGCTGGCTGTGCATCTTTTGATCATTGGGAGTGAGCTTTAATTTAAACTGGCACTTGTAGTTGGTAGCATCACGTTGATAAAAAATAAATTGCTTCAGGTATTTTTGTGGTTTCTCATTTTGTGAAGCCTGGCTTGTTTTGAAGGAGGCTTAGTATGAGCAGAGTAATCGCATTTAACGTGGTTACATGCTAGAGCGCAGTTGACTTTGTGCTGTACTGTGGAGCTCATCGCATGGGGCTGCAAACCAGGGGTGCGTCTCTGAGAGGCTTTGGGGGCTGGTAAAGCAGCCGACAAACTGGGCTGCAGAGGAGGTCTGCCTACTGCAAAACTAAGGTAGCAACCTTCTGTTTTCTTTATGCCATTCTGGACAACTCATCAGGCAGATGAACCACTGCATACCCTGAGGTCCTGGTCTGCAGTGCACAGCCCGGCTCAGCCCTGCTGCTTGTGAGGCTGAGACCTGGGTGTACATCCTCACTCCATTGCGTCTGTTGGCGTGGGAGGGGATATATAATGCATTTCCATAGGTCTCCTGGCTGGTATGGCTTTGGTAGCCTCCAGGATGAACCTATCCCTAGCAATCTCCTGAGTGTGTTCAGGGGTTTAAGGCTATCAAAGCTACAAGCAACTGATAAAAGTTAACATGTTGGAAGCTTAATAATAGCCAGCCCAACCAGACCCAGGGATAATCATATCAGTGCATTATTAATAACGGGAGATATTGTATGTCCTGCATACATATGCACTCATATCTCACAAATAAATCTGCCTGTGTGTGGTCCAGCCACTGTGAACTGAGATCGACCATGTCACCAGAGGTTCGTCTTGGCTTGTAAGACAAATAGTAAATTAGACAAAAGAGTAGGATTTATTAAGCTGACATTTCATACGATGGTACATAAGACAATGTGTTATGGGCTATGTTGTGTTCACAGTTTGGGATGGCTTTGTATACATCAGTGTTTAAACTGGCAACGCGCACACAAATTAAGGTCAGTCAAAGTCTAAGCTGAAATATTTTGTACCATCTCTTCAAGTAGACGCTAGAAACTTAAAAAATTACACTCCGTACAGTTTCCTTTTGGGTCTCCTAGTATTTCAAGTTACACCTGAGATAAGCCAACTAAAGTAAGTTAGAAGAAACCTCCCTTTTTTTAACTCTGGGTGTGGGATGAAGTGATTTTGTGTGTCCTGTACTTTCCCCTGTTTTCCTTGCTTGTTCACAAAGCAAAAGGGGAAAGGGGAAAAAAATACATAAATCATGACAAAAACACTTGGGGAACATAGAGCCACAGTATGCTCCAACTATATTTCTGCGTTACTTTAAAACACCACCTGCATGTTTTGTTTTGCATTTTATTTTTGAGGCACGGCTTTGTCAATTTGAGTCTTCTTGGCTCCATTTAAATCAATGGCAAAACAATAATCACTCTCAACAAAAAAAATATTATTTCCACTGGCAGCAAATTCTTCTGACTTGAGACTTAACCTGCACACTTCCTCCAGCTCCGAGTTCCTCAGCCCTGATGGCTGACTAACAGAATATAACTTAGGACTCATTTAAAATGCAATAGCAGAACACAGCAAAGAAAGTCATTTAGCAGTGTATCGACAGAAGGGCAGACTGTAAATCTAATAAGCTTCTTCCATTTCTAATTTCTCGGATCCCACTCAACGATATTGGCAATATCTGACACTCACATATGGCAATGTACCAAATGGTCTATTAATATGACAGATGCATTTTAGAAAAGAGTAATTCTCTCATCCCCTTTGGATACATAGATGAATTGAAGAATGCCTTGAACAAAGCTCACTATTTACTCTTTTCTTGTTCTCATGCTGCTTATTAAACTGGTATGATGTAAAACCAAAGTATCAAAGACTGCTACACCAAATGTAACTCAATAGCATCACATCAAAGATAAGTATGTTGTTAACTTTCCATTGGAATTAACCTATCTGAGGCAGCTCTTTGTAGTCACAGAATATTAACGCATAACCTTGTGAACCATCACATGCAGCTGGCAAATGCCAGTGATTTTCACTTCATAATGCAACCATCTCATACAGTGGAAGGCCAGAACTGAAGAAATGCAGGTATATCCAGGTAACAAAACATGTCTGATAGTGGCCTTGAACCAAGAAAATCTGGCATTTTAAGTGCGCCTTGGAGAGGAGTCTACGGGGAATTCACATTGTCTGAGTTGAATCCTTTCTAAGTCCCTAATGACACCATCTTGAAATAAATCTTACCTGAAGCAGATGTCTCCTCCAATATACCCATATAAATATTTTGTTCCAACACACACAAAGAACACTTCAAGTTAAATACTTTTTTAGATAGCTCTTAGAAGCTGTCAGCATTAAGTTTCATAACAAACAAATGTGCATATTTTATAAACCTCTTTCATAAAAGACTTCCAGTATTCTTCATTTCAGCAGAGGTACAATGGAAAATTATAAGGGTCTAGAAAGAGTACTGTGGGATCCTGAAATGACTAAGTTTGGCTCTGACAAAACACATCTACAGCTGTGGAGACATCGATAGTGAACGGTGGGAAGGGGTGGATGGGCAAGATTAGATAAAACTCAAAGGTTTAACATCCTGGTGCAGGAGGGATTTCCACTGGTAGCGGAAAGAGGAAGATGCTCTGCCTCTGTGAAGGCACTGACTTCAAAACCAGCATTTGAGAGAGGCAGTTTGGGGCTATTTCCTACTGCCAAGAGAGGTAACAGAGCTGTGAATCCAATAACACCCACCTGAGTTCAGTGGCAGTGTGTCTTTTGTTCCCTTGAAAGCAGGGGAGCAGAAGCAGCCTGGCAGGCTGTGCTGCGGGAGCGGGGCAAGGAGGACGGAGCTCTTCCCCATGAGGCTGCAACACGGCATCGTGAATGCATCGTGTGGAGCCCCAGAGCCCCTGCAACACCAGCCAGGTTTGGGACTCCCAGGCCCCTCTGACCACCCCAAGGGCAAGCACGTGGGGTGGAGATGAAGCCCCTGGCACATGCCTCACTGTTTTAACAAATGTTGGTAATATTGGGGAGGAGGAGAACATGCCTTCCCGACTCTGAGAAAGGGCTGAAAAACCTCATTTTCTGAAGCAGCATGTTTTCATGTGCTGCTTTGCAGCCTGCCGCCCGAAAACCCCTCATCTACTACTGAACGCTGAAAGGCCGTCTCTGCTTTTCCCCCTTTTTGAGAAAAGATATCCAGAAGACTCAGAGGAGCAGCTAAAGGAGTCTCTTTCCACACTTCTTGCTCATTATTGCTCAGGGATTATCTCAGGGGGTGAGGATGTAGCTGGCTTAAAAGTAATTTAGAGGCAGTGCCATGCCGTGCTGCCCGCTGAGACCCTATGTTCCTGCCACCTTCCCTCTACAGACACCTCGCTTTGTACAGCCAAGCTGCCAGACAAATCAGAGGGCTCATCGTGACAAAACCAATCTTTCTCAAAACAAACTCACAACCCTTTTTTTCTGCTGGGTCAGCTCATCAGTCTAGCTAAACAAAACAACCAGGCTGCCAGGTGCGAGGGAAGGAATGGGAGGGCATAGCCAGGGCTGGCGAAATACCTCTTTTGGCAGTGACACAACCCGAAATTTGTCTAAAATTAATCTGGAACAGTAATGGAAAAGGATGATTTGCCTACTCTGTGCTATTTAAAAGTCCCCAAAATATAAAGGGGTTTTCTTGAATTTATTAAGTCACCATCAATTAACCCTTAGGCAAAAAGAAGTGGACTCAGTACCTTAGAAGCATGATAAAATCATGTCACACCGAAATATATGAGTATTCTCTCATTGAATTCAGGGGAACGAGGATTTCACCCTTGAAATAAGACCTGGCTTTTTCAGTTTGGACATGACACTTCAGTTACTGTGTGCTCTTATTGCTCCTTGATAGCAGGAATAAGTTTAATGCTTCTGAGTTTTTTTTGTTTTTTTCTGAAGCCTTGCAGAAAGACAACGTAAAATTTCTTTTGCACATACATTTGAGTGTTCATACTTAATGTTTACATTGAGAAGGATCTTGTTTAAAAAAAATGAATTACATGAATATTTGTGGAAAGCAAAATCAGAGCAGATGCAAACATAACTAAAGTGCATTCATTTAAAAAATTTCAACTATTTGCGTATAACTACTTCACAGCATTCATCCAGTCTGGCTGGTAAAATGAAGCATTATAGACCTTTGAGAGAAAAAAAAAATCCTTGCAACAGATATTTTCATGGACAAACAAGTTTCAACAACCCATTCTTTCTTTGTAATCTCTTCTTGACTAGTTACAGATGGAACAAGACTTGAGGAGAAAGGGGAGAGAGATTCTTACCATCTTGTTTTCATACAATCATGGAATTTCAAATTAAACCAAAAATCAAACGATCTTCTTCTGTCCCTTCTTCTGCTACTGTTTTCATACAATCGTGGAATTTCAAATTAAACCAAAAATCTAACGATCTTCTTCTGTCCCTTCTTCTGCTAGTTCATGATGACTTTCCAGTGCATGTTTTCCATTAGCTTTGTTCAGACTTGTGCTGCCAGTTTGTGATGAAACAGAGGAAAAAGAGCCATCTTTTGAAAAATGTGAACTTTCCACTTAACATGGAAGCCGGTCACTTGACAAAGCTCTTGCTACCACCCAGAGGTGCTGTGGGAAGGTGAAGATGTCAGATGGTGTAACAAAGAAGCAGTTGGATGTAATATCAAAAAGGTGTCTATGCATGCGTAGACCTTTTGACTGTGAAATTTTCATCCAACTTTCTCCTGAAAATCATGAAATGAGTCTAAAGTAGTCATTTGGTCTCTCTTTGTGAATCTTCCCCTGGATATGCCTCAGTCTGTCCCTGTAAATGAAGAAGACAACCAGCTTAAATCAAATGTCCAGTTCTGAGATGAGGTGAATACCTCTTTTCATGAAGTTATCAGTCTTTAAGTGGGACATCACAGTAAAGCAATACCTATGCTCTGGAACAACCACAACTAAGACCCGGTTCAATCCAAATCTCACAGGAGGTCTGGGTCCTGCAGTGCTCAAGGGCTGTCAGGACACACAAAACCTCATCTGTGAGCCGGCAAGTCAAAGCAGTATCTATTTTGGGTCACTTCTAGTTCAGGCTCCGCTGTGGATAAAATTGCATCTGTATAGTTTTTGTTAAACCCCCTAAAATTTTCAGAAAGCAGTTTCGGTTCAATATAAGAAAAAAAAAATCCTGAATGATTTGAACCAAATTCAATTTGACGTTCTGTGTTAAGAGAATCTGGAAGGGAGTTGATCTCCAGCTGGGTCCATAAACACATACTGAAATAAAGAGTTTTACATCCTTCATATATCATTCTGTTCATTCAGAACAAAATGGGAGCTACGCTTGGCCTTGCACGATTTTACAGACGCTTGTACTTTATATAATGTATGCCTGCCATCCTGACAGGTGTCTGGTCCAGAAAATAACCCAGGACGATTATGGATGTGAATTACGTACCTTTTACTTAACAAGAAGAGACTGGAGAAAATCTGAAGTATTTTAAGAGATGACCAAGACACACTTTCCAATGGAAGGGATTTTATTCTCCTAATAAGGAAAAGTCATGTTGTACAGTAACTGTATAATCTCATCCCCTCAGTAAAGTCTATAAAGAATAGACTGACACAGCTTTTCCTACTGCTTATATATTATGCTGATGTGCGTCAGCAGGTATTAATTTTGTAAGTCGCTACTTTTGTGCGAAAATGGATTGGTATGGATAAAGCAAAAACCGTCTTGGAGTGATGTTAGAACTGATTTGCCCTAAGTCATACCTTGTTGTAGTGCTCAGATGCAGTATTCAATTAAAACAAGAAAAGAGAACCAGAACAAAGTTTCCAGACATTATTAATAAAACATTTCTACTTAATCTCTGTGGAAGGCACAAAATCAACATCGTCTGGGTTCTTCTTTGAAAATCCTTGGCCCAGACAGCTCCAGAGCTTGCTTTCAGAAGTTCAAGTGGAGGAGAAGTTATGTAGAGGGGAAATGTTGAGAGTGGTATGGACACACTGCCTAGATTTGGCATCCCTGCAGCCGCTCCCATGCGTGGCCACCTCTGTACACAGGTATGTGCTTTACTCACGGATAGCCACATGAAGTCTATGGGTTCACCACTCTTTGTTTGTCTACTTTAACTTCTCCTCTGAGCACATAACCAGATCCATCATCATTCCCAAGGGATAACATTTTTCCACAGTCGGAGAGGATGCGCAGAGACAGAAATGCAGTGAACTGGCCTCAAACAGAGTGCTACAGACTTCTAAAAAAGTACTTTTTTGCAGGTGAAAGGAAATCAATCTGGCTGAAAGCAGCCAAATTGGTATATATACTGAGCAAGAAGAACTCTCTATTTGAACAGTTTTTATTTTCCTAATAAGGAGAAGTCAACTGGATGCCAAAAATAGCATATACCTGTGACGTGAATGAGCCACTGTTCCCATCTTGCTGAGAACTCGCTGGACTTTGCTTCAGAGGGCTTTATAATACCAGGTAACACTATAGCCTAACATTTTGCACATCACGTCTTTACAAGAAAAGGGACTTTGAGTTCCTGCTAGTGCAATGTCTACTAAATAAAAAACATCAGGGGAAAAAATTTGTTCCTGTCTTACACTGGTAGGGCTTCAGTAATTTTGGCAGCCTTGTGCCAAGGGGCTAGAAACCAAAATCCTGCACCTAAGCTTTCCAAATCTACCTCAGCAAAATTCATTGCACTATTTGCCCAGATCCAATCTCAGCAAGTATTCTGTTAAAACCTATGTTTTATCTGAGGTACTAGTAAGCTGGAGTAATCCAAAGCAGTTTGAACTACTAACCAAAGAAATCCTTATCATGTGGACACTGAAATCCAGCAGTACAAATTGTCATCTAAAGTCTATCAAGCATGTCACTGTGAATAAACTTAGCTATGAAGCAATACCATGGGACTGTGTCCCCTCATCTTTTCAGGAAAGAAAGTGCTTCTTCCAAATTACACATGAACTCAATTCACCCTTGAGTCATGACAATGGGCTTGAAACACTGTAAGATATCCATATACGTACTTGTAGGCTATATCCTCTTGGTCAATTTATTGGCAGGCAAGCAATAACTGGAGGGCTTCCCTTCCCCAGACAACATGTGATCTCTCTAAACCTCTGTGAACCACAGATCTAAAAATCAGCACCAGCTGGAATTAAATTATTTTGGAGGGAGTGGTAGTCTGGCAAAACCTGGACCTTTCACACCAAGGCTTTTTCAATGGGCTATTACAGGAGGAGGTGGTAAAAACTTTGCTTCACTGCTCACTTTAATGGCATTTAAATCTTCTCAGATATGGAGATAAAGGCTCTTGATAGCTATTTATGACCTTTCTAATACTAGCAGTGCACTTAAATTCATTACTGATTCTGTAATCATGTAGTCCTTACTAACTAATAGCATCAGTATCATTCTCATCTTTTAAAGACTAACTGGAAGATGATGCTCTGAGAAGTGTATCAGTTACTCCATTTACAAGATTCACCACATTATCTGGAGCGCAGAGCTCTGGACGAAATGGTGTTTGACAGGCTTTCACCAGCACAGTTAAGCATTATGAGTAAGGTTTTTTTCTTCAGTAACAACCTACCCTAATCTGAAATAAAATCCTAATCAAGCAACTAGGGACATGGTTTTTACACCTCTCTTCCAGCTCCCATCACACACAAATTTCAGGCTTTGAAGGGCAGTCATGACCCAGAATTTGTCTTGTGGTCATGGATCAGACAAGATGTTAGGCTGGGACCCATTTGTAATGCTGCAAGATGAAAAATACCTGAACACTAATCGTATAACAGTGGGCTCACTGTTGTCTGTGAGCCTTACGATTTAAACCCAGGCTACAGCATGCCAGTCTCTTACACCAGACACTTCTTCACTACTTGCCAAATACCTCTTTAAAGCAAAAGTGAAACAGATCCACCTTTGCTTAGAAAAACATAGGCAAATGGATGGCATTCACACAGTACCTTCAGGCATACACAGTGCTTAAAAAATAAGCAACCAATTTAAGTAAGAAGATCCAAATCTCCAGAGAGTAAATGCCATTGTTTCCAAAATGGATACTTTTTAAGATTGTAATTTTTTCATTAATTTTTTGGAAGATTTTTTTTTAAATTAACCATTCTGTAAGCTGCTTCTTGCAGAATCTGGCACAAATGGGCAATTCATGTAAATGTTCAACCTGGACTTTTGTAAATGATGGCAACAATTTTGTTGTGAGGATTTTGTTGAGACAGGAAGGAACACTCTGTCTGCAAACACTTGAGCTAAAAAAAAATTAGGTTTGTACCTGGGCAATTCATAGAAGGGGAGACTTCTGTAGAGAGATCTGAAAGGAGGTGTTGCAAGTTCCCCTGGGAAAGAAGCTTGCTCCCAGAGGACAGTGTGAAAAGGTATGTAAATAAAGATTAAAAGGAAAAAATAAAAAGAAAGGAGAGCCAAAGCTCAGGAGTAGGTGGAGGAGGGAGCTATACAACGTGAGTGAGGTGAACTTGCCAAGACAGTGACAAGAAACATCACATACAGTTGGGTTAGTGACCTTCCCTACCCTACAAAACACAGCCAAGATCTCCATGTTTGACCACCACAAGACGTTTATGTCAGACCTTGGAGAGGTGAGAGGTGTGAATGTCATGGGAGAGGTTCCCAGCAGAAGATTGCAGTGGCACAGTGTGACCTTCACTGCCTCCTTCCACATCTGGGGATTAGGATTATCCACCTGCACAGATGTATTGCCTTTTACTTTAGTCTTGAATGAACTACTCACAAGCTGCTTTTGATCCAGAAGTCACATTATACCATTGAGTCTGTGCCCATGAATTTTACAGCCATGACTGTATGAGCCACCTCTGCTCACCTCTTCTAACACAGTCCGGCTGTAGAGTCCCTAGAGACAATGACAATGTCTCAAAAGTGCCTCAAGCACTGTGCAAGGAGAAAAAAGGCGTTAAATGTATGGAAGTATTTGGGACATTACATATACATATATATATACATACACATACACATATATAGTGGATTTCATAAAATTCTAGAATGGTTTGTGTTGGAAGGGACTTTTAAAGACCATCTAGTCCAACTCCCTTGCCAAGGACAGGGACACCTTCCACCAGACCAGGTTGCTCAAGGCCCCATTCAGCCTGGCCTTGGACACTTTCCGGGATGGGGCATCCACACCTTCTTTGGGCAACTTTTTCCATTGTCTCACCACCCTCAATGTAAAAGAATTCTTCTTTGTATTCAGTCTAAATCTACCCTCTTGCAGTTTAACACCATTGCCCCTCATGCTGTCCCTTTCTCAGTCTTTCTTATAACCCCCCTTTATAAATTGAAAGGCTGCAACAAGATCTCCTTGGCTCCTTCTCTTCTCCAGGCTGAACAATCCCAACTCTCTCAGCCTGTCTTCACAGGAGAGGTGCTCCAGCCCTCTGACCATTTTTGTGGCCCTCCTCTGGACTTACTCCAACAAGTCCATGTGTTTCCTGTGCTGAAAACCTCAGAGCTGGATGCAATACTCCAGATAGACTCTCACCAGAGTGGAATAGAGAGGGAGAATTAAATCCCTTGACTTGCTGGTCATGGTTCTTGTTACTACTGGCTTTCTGGGCTGCAAGTGCACGTTGCTGGCTTGTGTCTGATTTTTCATTCACCAGCATCCACAAATTCTTCTCTGCAGGACAGCTCTCAATCCATTCCTCCCCCAGCCTGTAGTGATATTGGGGATTGCCCTCTCTCAGATGCAGGACCTTGCACTTGGCCTTGCTGAACTTCATGAGGTTCACACGGGCCCGCTCCTCAAACCTGTCCAGGTCCCTCTGGATGGCATCCCTTCCCTCGGGCATGACAACTGCACCACTCAGCTTGGTGTCATCTGCAAACTTGCTGAGGGTGCACTCCATCCCGCTATATTGAAGAAGATATTAAATAGTATTAGACCCAGTATGTACCCTTTGACATTGAGCCATTGAGTGTCCATCCAGCCAGTTCCTTATCTGTCTAACAGTCCATCCATCAAACCCATATCTCTCCAATTTAGAGGTAAGAATGTTGTGGGAGCTGTATCAAAGGCCTTACAGAAGGCCACGTAGGTGGCATCTGTAGCTCTTCCCTTGTCCACTGATGTAGCCGCTCCATCTTAGAAGGCCACTAATTTAGTCAGGCACAATTTGCCCTTGGTGAAGCCAAGCTGGCTTTCTATAATCACCTCCTTGTCTTCCTTATGTTTCAAAATATCTTCCAGGAAGATCTGCTCCATGATCTTAAAAAAAATTAAAAGTGGTGCAGAGCATGAGCCTTGCCCTGGGAAAACCACCTGCCTGATCATGGTGTCTCCCCTACCAGGTAAGTATTTGCTTTCTGAAATTTAACCCTACTCCTTCTCATAGGAAACTACAGCACAGTTTTCAATCTCTTGTGTCAGTGGCTTAAAGGTAACTGTTGGAATCAGATTATAATGGTGTCTTGGCATTTCAGATTATTATGTCATTAAATAATTATCCACCCAGAGAAATTATACTGCTCAAATGCTTTGTATTATTTGGACTTCAGAGCAGTGACAGTACAGAAGAGGTTGGGAAAGCAAGAACATTTCAAACATTGATTTTTTTGTAATAACTCAGGGATTTGCTTTCTTCCTGAAAAGTGGGGATGTACAGACACGTTTTCCTTTTTAATTTTCTTTCCATTCTTTTCCCTTTGCACTAAAAAACTCCAAAGGTCCAAAAGCAGGGAAAGTTTGAAGGGAACATCACCAGATATTTACATGAGAGACTTGAAATTATACAGCAAGCTTGAGTGCTGTTTAATTTCAAAAGTGTGATACACTTGACTGTATCTCTCACTCTTATGAAGAGAATTGGGTCAAGAAGAGAATGTATTTCTCAAGGACCTGCTTAGGAAAGCATTTTACTCAGCAACAACAACAACATAGACACTACATTTATTTTAACAGACAGTGTATGTTGCAATGCTGAGCTTCTCAACACCTTGATGATAAGGTGGCCAAAAGACACAACACTCCAGGAGGCAGAACAGCAGTATATGCTAATCACTGCTTGCATGATCTGCTTGATGCTCCAGACAGTTTTGGGGCTGAGGAATATGAAAGCTAAGAGTAGGGTAAGGCAGAAAGAGAAAACAACACATGAAGAAGACCAGGGAAACCTGAGTTAGGCATGAGGGAGCACACCGTGGTGTACCACTCCCAGGTTGACAGCTCAGTGGTTGTCCTCATGTTGATATGAGAGGCCCCTCACATCTGTTTGTCCCCTTGACCTCTTTTCTCTTCATGAACTGAACACCAAAGCCTGTCATAAACTAAACCAAGCAACACTGCAAAAAATCTTGTTCCCGGATAGAAAAACTGTCTCTTGTACTGTGAGGGCTGCCTCTCCATCCTTTCATTTCAACCTGGAGCCATGTTTAATCTGAGTGCACTGTTTTCATGGGAGGATGGATTTTCATTTTAATGGACCCATTTTAGCGAACTCATTTTAACACACTTCTCTGTTAAAAGAGTAAACCTGAAAGCAAATAAGCAGAGTCTGTTACAAGTAAAACTAAGTCGGTACAATCACTTCAGTTTTCACCAATGCAAATCACTGGTCCTGCTGGTTAAAATAGCTCCAGCTAATTTGAAAGCAAGAGTTAATTTTTAGCACTGCACAAACACGCAAAAATGTGTGAAATCTGCAGGCATCTGACTGAATTAGCACAGACTTCCACAAAACACTGAAAATGACCTTACCAGGAACGTCATAAAAAGCCTGGGAATGGAGTTTGGGGCAGGACCCAGGCTTAAGCAAGAGTTTGCTGGGGAACAGCTGGAGCTGAGCCTGGGGGCAACTCACCCCTGCAGTGCGTCGTGTTTGGGGTTGCAGTCCCCCCACCACTGTGCCCCCATGCTGGGGAGGTGCCCAGTCCCACCTCCGCCTCTTCCAGCCCATCCAAAGGTAGTGCAGGACACATCAGAAAAATGACAAAGCAAGATACTGCCAATTTCAATTGTAATTCTTTTTCTCATTTAATGTATGTTGATGTCTCACCTAAATCATTTCCAAGATAAAATACATATAATCTTTTTTTTTAAAAAAAGGACAGCACTGCTCTGCTCCCATTTCATCCATCGGTCTTCAGACGACTTCTGTCCCTATTGCTGCGGAGCCAGGCTGGAGTTTCTCGTTGTTGTTAAGTCCTGAGCTGGCTCCATGGTCTCTAACCTCTGTCATTAATATCAGTTACCATAAGGACAGCTGCCTTGTTCTCCTTGTCAGAACTTCAGCATGGAGGGTAATAAATGGCTTCAGGCTGGCCTTCTGCCAAGAGGGCTCCATTGTTTTCATCTGTGATACATGAGGAAGAAAATAATGGGGTTAAATGAATTTGATTAGATTGAGTTCAGCCTAGCATAGCATTCAGGCTCTAATTTTGCTCTTCTACAGTACGATTTTACATCCCTGAAATCAGCACAAGTTTAGCCATTGATTTAAGGCTTATGTAGAAAGTCAGTGACTCCTTTTAAGCTTTATCATCTTCACTTAAACTCTCTCAGTGCTGTGCATGTTGAGTTTGCTTATATTACATATATTCTATTTTTATTAACAAATACCAAATAAATTTTGAAAGAAAAAGATAGAGATCTATTATTTCCTGACAGTGACATTTTTGCAGCTTAGCAAAGCAGTGAGTATTTAATATGGAAATTCTTCCTCCTGACACACATTGCTCGGGTTTTTTTTTCCTTCTCGTCCACAGTGTAGCATCTTCTGCCAATTCTGCACTTGTACCAGCCATGGAAGACCCGCACGCCAGCATAGTAAAAGACTACAAAAGAACCAAATGAACAGTAGTGGAGAACGTCTTACACAGTTCTTCATCACATACAAGAGAGTCACAGTGTGCACCAAAGAAGAGAATTTTGCTGAGAGAAACAGAGAAAAAATCTGACAGCTTAATATATGTACTGTTAAGGTTAATGGGAAAAATCCAAATGGCTTTAATCAGTGTTGTGTGGTGCTCCAGTCTTTTATTACAGAGATTTTAGTTTCTGAGAGCTGTATCCTTGGTGTCAGTTGGCATAACTCCACCTGGAGCTCCACCAGTCTACCCTTTTGAATATCTAGCCCATGCGAGGTGCTAGCTTTATTTCAACATTGAATGAACTGATTAAGGAAGAAAATCACTGTATGAAATGCTCAAAGACACCATGAGGTTGAATCTGGCTCAGTTGCAGAAGTAGAAAACCCATGACAGCATTGTAAAAAAAGCTATTCATGTTTAAATGTGCTGGCAGATAAAAGAGGTTGTGACATAGTAAATAAAAACTATTTTGAGCATTTACAGAACCTCGATGAGGCCAACCTAGAGAAATTTACATTTTCTGTTGCAAAGATTGCAATTTTTCAATTTACAGGATTACTATAACAAAATATATAATTCCACAATGACAGACATAACTTCTTGGACACAATGAAATTGCTATTATATATCAATGCTAGAAATCTATCAGGGTGAAATTTTATGCAACAAGATATTTTTATGCCATTAGATTTGAAGAAGGCTGTATGGACTATCTTACTGGAAAGACCCAACACCAAAGATGCTGAGATACAGCTTTTTCTTTTTTTTTTTTTTTTTTTAAGAAGCAGAGATGTGCAAGGGAAAATATTTAGCAATTCAGTAAATCAGCAATACTTACAGACATGTTTACCCTATTATCTCAAACAAGGCACTACTCATGGCAGCAAAGGAAACCATATATACAAACTTTTGTAGGTTCCAGCTCTCAGCTATGCACTTCTTGTGTCAAGGACTAGTTTTTATTACATGTGTAGAGTCAGCTTGCCACAATGAGCTTCATCAAATCCTTATCAAAAGTTTTAGGGCAAGTAGAAATAAGTGAGCATGCTTTTCTACATGTTAGGACCTGTAAGACTGTCTGTTCATGGCAACACTGAACTAGTTCAACTTCTGAGCACATTACACAGGCTGCACAAAGGGGAAAAAAAAAAAAAAAGGAGCTAGCTTTTCCCTACCACTGAGAAATAACCAGAAATGCAGAGGTCTGACATGAATCTGAAGTTTCCTGACATCTTCCTTCCTGTTATCCAGACTGTCTGTGGAATAACAAATTCTTTGGTACATTAAACTAGGGTAGTAGGTTTTTTATATCTTCCAGTGAGTGCTGTGGATGGATTTGTAACCACCTCGATCAGTTGAAGGACATTTAAGAGCAGATGTTTAAGCATAAATTTCTCTGTAATGTAAGACCTTGCCCAGCTGTAAAACCTATTCACGCTGAAAAAAAAACACTGTGAGGTATCTAAGGATCTTCTGGAATTATGGTTACTAATAATTCAGAGTAGTAAAGATCATTGGCTAGGTCTGAATAAAGGGAATGGCACTTGGCCTTCTTATACAGAACGGAATTTGTAACAAGAGACATTCTACTATCTTCATTTTATCCCATAAATGTAGAGGCACATGTATAAAAACAACTGATAGTGTAAAAATAGTGGAGCTGAAGGATGTAAGATTTGCGACAAGATTTGCAGCTGCCCCTATAGCTTCCTGTTCATGTAGCACGAAGGAAGATAAAATGTCACAACAGAACCGAGAAAAGAAAAAGTTGCGAGGAGGGCTGTCCTTTCTGTCTGGGGAGCGGATTTACCCTCCCAACAGCAAGGACTGGCCCTGGCCTCTCTGTGTATTTTGTGGAGAAGCTTAAGGTAAAAAAAACCATGGAGCTGCAAACATGGCAAAGCCTCCTGGAAAGTAAACACCACACAGATAAAAACAGGTTCACTGAGTATTTCCAGAGGAAGAAAAAGATCAGTTATCTGAAGGAAAGCAAGTTCTGACTCAATTTATTTCTGTTTCTGGAAACAAAATGAGGGTTTCTCACTAAGCAGCTCAGCAAGCTGTAAAATATCAGCAAAACTTCAAAGAAAGAGGCTGCTGCTGGTTTGCTGCCTTCAACGGGAGTGCTCGGTCTGCTCCAAGGAATGGGACGGTTTGGGGAAGAGCCCACCAACCCCCTCAAACCTGTGGGCTTCCTAACTCCCTCCTAATCTGTCCTGGGTTCTTTGCAGCCACAGCAGCAGAAAGAGAAGGCTGTTGGGGAACTGCCTGAGCCTTTTGGATTAGTCAGCCTGTTTGAGCAAGTGACAGCCACGTTAGCCTTTACAGCCCCTGCGGAGACGTGCTGACCTCTGCCAGCTGCCTGTGGCACCAAGCTGCTCTTTGCTTTTTGCTGTGTGTTGGAAGGTCCCTGCTGGGGACTCCCCCACGCCCCTGGTGCAATGCAGACATGAAAGTGCAGATAAGGTGCCGCCGGTTCCCCTGTGGGTGCCAGGGAGTGAAGTGGAAGCTCACAGGTCCCAGTACCTAATCCCATGTGGGTTTCCATGGAGCAAGAGGTTCCAGCAATGGATTCCTGGTGGCAAGCGTGGTAAAGGCCTGGGAAATTTGGGAAATGCAGCTCCAAGGAAGGGTGAGGGTGCTGGGAGGTTGCCTGTCTCACTGGCAGAGGTGAGAGGGAGCGAAGGTCAAGGCCGTCTGGTGCTGCAGAGCCGGTTGCCCTCTACTGTCATCTTAACAGCAGGTTGGGAGATGCTCCAAGTGGGGTTCCCACATGTCCTCCAGCCATGCATTGCAGGGACATGTAGAGCTTTCAGCCTGACTGTTATACATCCTGCAACGTGTTTTTTTAAGGGCTCAACGTGTTTGCCATGGTTGGATATAAAAATTATTTCGGTCTTCCATCTTACTTTGGAGTTCCTTCTTACTGCAGAGAAAAGTCTTCAGCCTGCCCTTACAGGTGCTGTGCAGCAGTGCTGGGTGCTTTGTGTCCTGGTAATATGAAGGAATCAGCAAGGGTGGAAAGCGTGGGTGCTGGGGGGGTCATACCAGGAGGGACTAATGGGGGGCTGCTCAGCAAGCAGCTTTACACCCCAGTTCACAGCCTCCTCCTCCTCCTCCTCCATACTCCACTGCCCTGGCGCTGGAGAGCAGCAAGCAGGCTCTGGCACACGTGAGGACCTTACCTATCTACTGATGGTGCCACGCTGGGAAAGCTTTTTAGGAGAAACAACCTGCAGCCCTGCCTTGGGTTTTTGGAAGCTGTTCAACATTATTTCCACAGTGCCAGGAAAACACATGGCCCAAACTTACGAGCTTAATAATCACTTTAGCCCTCAACAGCAACTGATAGTGGCTTATCTTCTCAGGCTTGTCTACATTGCCTACCAAATGATAATCCTAATTACAACCCTAATTATGTTTCTGCCCAGAATATTTGTAGATAACCTTAACTCTTGATCTGTTTAGTCTAGTTTTCCAGGTGGCAACAGATTTAAAAACAGGTTTTTAAACAAGATATGACTATTACGTTTCTAATAATAGACGAGTGTGATCTCCACATTGCCTGTTATTTACTGACACGTGGTACAAGCAGTTGACAATGGTGGTTGTGAACACAAGCTCATAAATACAAGTTCACTTTTTAGTTATTATCTGTCTATGTTGCCTGACTTAACTCTTTGCATAGTGAATTGGAGCTGATTTTTTTTTGCTCTGCTGAAATACCAATGTTTCATATACTTTTGGTATTTCAGATATATCAGATTAGGAGCAGGCATCTTGTGTACCAGGCATTGCTTTGAAACTCGCCCCTCAAAGAACCGCTCGCCCTTCCTGGGGAACACCTACCTTTTTTGTGCCAGCTCTTTTATCTCTTACAGCAGTATCTGAGGTAGAGTTGTGCTGTCATGGGTCCAGCCCTTACTCTCCAGAGGTTCCTGAAGCACAGTATTTGTGTCCAAGGTCACAACGTGAGTTGTAAAAATGTTTTGAGGTCTGGAGAAAATGCCTTACAGGGAAAGCCTTGAAGAGCTAGGTCTGCTAATCCAAACCAAGGCTTAGCTGTGACCTGGTTATTGCAGAATTACCATACTAGGTACTGTTGTCTCTTGGGAAGGCAAAACATCGTATGAAGAGGGCTTTCAGTTTGACTGAGAACTCAGGTCAATGTACAGATGCAGAAATCAGAGGCCTCCAAATCAGAAAGGTCAAGATTTCAGAAGAGAAATACAGTTAATCAGTGGAACAAGCTATAGAAAGAAGTGATAGCTTTGCCATCGCTGGATGTGATCCTGAAAAAGAAGCTTCCAGCCAGACCCAAGCAGTGAAACCAAATAAGGGTGATGGGGTGCATCACTATAGGCGATTTCACAAATAATCTTAAGTTTCCCCTGGTTTTAGACTCTCAGAATCTATTAACTAGGTCCATCATGCTCATATGCTACTGTCTAGGACTGAACAAACTCCACATTCATCAGTACTAGAGGGAATGTGTCCTTGAAGCTGGTATACTCTTTCTGCATATGATCAAGAGCAACATGATAGAAATTTTTGATGGTATTTTTCTTTCTTTAAAAGGCACAGCATAAATTACTGTACCACTCCTTTTTTTTTTTTTTTTTTTTTCTTTCTGTTTCCTACCACAAAACACTGCAATGCTGTACAAAACTGATGAACTCAGACCAGTTCCCGGAAAGGGCAATAATTACTTTAATTTCTGTTACTTTTCTGGCCCTAAGCACTCCTTTGAGCCCTCCTGTTACCGCCTACTGTGTTACCAAAGTGCTTCAAGGTCTGTTCAGGAGACACCATGCTGCTGAGATCAGGATGAATCTCCTTTAAGGGTGGCATCAGCAGAGGTATGCTGGGGACTACGTTTGCCCAGTCCTTCACGCTGAGGCAGGTTTTGAATACAGGTTGTCTCAAATTATTGGCAATGAAATCACCTATGTACATCTCCCTTGAACATGGAAAGATACTGTTCCCTTCGCTCTACTTCAGCTTTAATTCATAAAGCCTGTGACATTACGCTCTTAAACGGACAGGAATTACATTCCACATGAACTTTGTTACGTGACCCCAGATTGATGTTCAGCTCATTAAACAGCCCTCCCAGAAAAAAAAGTCAGGAACCCTAATCTAAAGTTTTTTAGTGTGAACTACTTGAGTTTCAGTCCAGATGCTGAAGGGAGTGCTTTCAGCCACCTCCGCTGAGTCTGTGCCTCAGGGGACCTGTAGTTTTTCAAACTTCTCCCAACACTAGTGACTCAACCAGGCTAATGCAGAATCTTTTATTTGCTTGTGCCTAATTCCTCCCAACCTACTGACTTGCTATGGGTTATTTTGTGTTTGGGAAGTAAGATTTGTCAAGACATTTGAAATTTTCCTGACAGATACTGAGGGCTCACTTAATCATCATTTGTAATCATCATCTGTAGGCTATTGCGAATACACACTAGTCCTTAAATCCATGGAAAAGTTGGTGGCTTTAGTAAAAGTTTTCTGTGCACAGAAACTGATTAGCAGATCAAATAAAAGATTTGCGCAGCTGAGCAATAAGGGTGCCACAAGACCTCAGCTTCAAAGTGTAATCCATAACACAGTGTGAGACACATAGGCCCTATGTAGTGCTTGGGAGAGTTGATCAAACCTGGAAAGGGATCCAAAATAGCCAAACATTAAGCTGAGAGCTGATTAAAGTTGATAAACACTAGTCCAGGGATAGATGATAATGAAAGGCCAGTGGTAAGGATTCCTCTCTGAGTTACTTTTCACCTACCAGAAGAGGGGAATAATCTTGGACCCAGGGCTCTTTCCTCCAAAGTAAGTGCGAGACCCGCTGCCCCTTCCTGTGTTTTCTCTCTTCATTTTGATATTAGTTTCACATTTTACATCGCTCCTGGGGGAGTGGAGGGGAGTGCAGCTCCATGAGTGTACGTGGGTGATCCTCTGCTCAGGAAAGGCAGGATGAGCTACATCAATGCAGGATGGTGCTGGGCTCTGCTCCCTGGCTGCCTGCAGACATGCACTGACCAGCAGTTCCCTCAGCACCAAGCTGCATGTCCAAATCACACGGGACTGAGGGGTACCAGGTACATACCATAGCAGCAGAGGGAGAAGAAAGCTCCAAATCTACTTGCAGGTCAGTGGTAACAGTGGTGCCCAGCAGTCCCAGGCTCCCTTGTAGGGATGAAACCAAATTCTCCTTTGCTGGGACACTTCCACCTGTAGCTAAAGATCTGGATTTCACATCAGCCTCTGCATTGCCTCAGCCCAGCTGTTGATCAGGTAAGATCACCTCAGCAATAATAGCTGCCCATAAACCCCTCAAGACCTCCTGCAGTCTGTGGCCTGAAAGGCACTTGTTGGTCTTCTTCCCTCCCAGAAAAAAAATAGTGAAAACCTACTGCCAGTAGCGGGATAAGGAACACCAGCATGACACCAGCTGAAGACCCAGAGGTTTCTGCCATTGGCAATCCTGTTGCACCGAACCTGCTAACATGAAATAGCTGTGCTCTGAGAGCACTCGGATGAGGTCCTCAAGGAGCCTTGCCAAAACAATTCCTGTTCTCTGCCCCTTGCCTGAGCTTAGACACAAAGCACTCCAGATGTGGTCTTACAAGTGCCAAACAGAGGGGAACAGTCACCTCATGGGACCTATCTGTCTACAGTCTTGCTAAGTCAGCCCAGGAGCTGGTTGACCTTCTTTGCAGCAAGGGCATATTGCCCTTGTTGCCCACCAGATCTTTTTATGCAAAGCTGTTTGCAGACAAGCAGCTCCCAGACCGTCCTGCTCCCATCCCAGATGCAAGATTTCCTCTTATTCAACTTTATGAGGTTCCTGTTGGCTGCTTTGTCCAGCCTGTCCAGGTTCCTCTGAATGGTGGCCCTGCCCTTGACTGTATTGACCACTTCCCCCAATTTGTTGTCACCCACAAACTTGCTTGAGAGGGTGCTCTGTCCCATCATCCAGATATTGTTAGTGAAGACATGAAGAAACAGTACTGGTCTCAGTACTGATCTTTTAGGACCCCAGTAGTTACTGAGTGAGAGCTGGCCTTTGCACGCTGGGCACAACATCTCAAAACGGAGCAGTTCCTGCAGAAGGGAAAGTTTTTGTGTCTGGAAAGTTTGATTGCCCAGAATTGGGGCAGCTGGGGCACCTCAAGGGGTGAAGAAGGAGCAGAGCTGAAACAACCTCCTCTCTAATCTCACACTACTCTCCCAGACCATATATTTATTTTTCATGAAGTTGGAAAGGACAAGTTCTTAGCTCGTATCAGTCAGAATAGCTTGCTGGGTGATGCTGAAGAGGTACAGATAAGCCTGGATCTTCCACTCCTCCCAACAGAGGGTTTGTCCCAGTGAATTCTATTATCTTAGACTGATCTGGGCAGGATAAACGGCAGTGGGCTTCATTTTTAAAAATCTCTACTGTCTTTTTTCAGGAAGATGAAAATAAGTATACCGTTTTAAGATGACTTTCACTATAGAGTTGCATTCTTCGTTTCTCTGGCTTTTATTTTGTTTCCGATGTTCGGTAACTCCATTAACACATTAGGTGCAATCTGACAGACAGCTGCTATTCTTGGTCTTGTCGACACATTTCACTGTAGTAAAATGACAGTCACAGCTGTGGCTGTAATGACAAGAAAACTGCCTAAATATAAAACAAAGGCTGGGTCAAAAAAGCCACAACAGTTAAAAAGAGGCTGAGATTAATAACATGACTGGGAACAGGCCTAGGCTTGGTGAAGCAGATGACGGAGGCTGCTGTCGCTTTCCCCATCTTCCAAATAAGTATAGAGCAAGACTTTCTGAGAAAAGGTTTCCCTTCAAGGAGTGAGTCCGTCAGCCCTCACCAAGTGCCTTCGAGCACCTGCGGACTCGGTTCCTGGATGTGCCCATGCACAGCGCAGAAACAGACAGTTATGGCAGAAAGATAACAAAGGGACTATCTGCACCCAGAATTTTGATCTCTTTTTATGGGAAGTTAGTCATGCTTTACAGTAGAATGCATTCATTAATAGGTTAAGAAATGATTCTTACACCTTTTAATAAATGACTAATTTTGTCGAGTCCAACAGTTTCTGAATCATTTATCAGAAGAACTTGCAACCAGGTTTAACACTTTCTCTCTGTTTCGGTAAAACTGCTTCTAAAAGTCATATTGATCATGTCTGTGACATTGTTTATAAACTGTATTATAGTCATGCCTAAAAGGCCAAAAAAGATCTACTACCTAGTGGCAGCAAGTGGTTTAATGTGCAAGCCTCAGTCTCATGGGTCCTTGACTTCTATATCCAACCCTGCTAATGACTCACTGAAAAGTGCTGTCTGAGGTGTCATTTCATTTTCTCTGCCCCCAGGCCCCCAACATCAGTGATCTGAGGATCCATTACAAGATGTGTGCATAATGCCTTGAATAAATAAAGCCTCAGATTTGGGATTGTGGGCAAAATTCTTGTTCTTTCTGATGACAGTGCAGAGCTATTTTACATGGTGGACCTACTAGTCTTACATTCTTCAGCTATAACTCAAAACTCAATCGAAAAGCAGTTCTTCCATTCACCACATGCCACAGAAATTTTGGATACTGTGAATGGATTGCTGTGACTATGGCATGGGAGAAAACTGGATGTGGACTTGCAGAGGAGCTGCCCGTCCACTTTGATTCTTCTACCTACTTATTAGACTTTTGGAAAAGCTGTAGATTCTCCACAGCACCTTTTGTCAGCATCAGAGCTGAATATACTGTGGAGGAGGAGAAACAAGGGCGAGGATTTTCAGTGTAAAACTGAAGAGAAGCACCGTAAGAAATAGAGCTTGGAGAAATCAACTAGGCCATCCAGCCTGCTCGCCACCATAACCACCAACATCACACCAGAACAGAAGTTCCTGTCTTTCCCAGCAAATGTTGGCCTAAGCCATTCCCCAAATGCTTCCAGCCAAATGTGCCACAGTTCAGGTGTGGAAACAGGCCGCTCTATACGACTTCCTTCTTTAAAAAAGGGGAGCCAGGTAAAGGTGCAGGACATGCAGGGGACTGGCTAGACCTGGTCCTTATTGAGCAGGGTGTCATACCCCTGGGCCATGCCAGGTCTCCATCTCCAGGGATGAGCTGAAGGAAGGGTGCACCAAATAAGCAGTCAAACCTGTTGCTCAGCAGGGTGAAAACCGAGGCTATGTTTGTCTCAGTACTCTGCTCCTGAGCTCTATTAGCAGCATGTCCTCAAAATGGCCAAGACCAAATCTTTCTCCCACAGTTCAGCTCTGACCGAACTTACGACAATGACAGATGCAAAGCATCATAGCTTTGAGGTACCCTGAAGTCTGAGGATTGCCTTCAGAGCCAGCTTTGAATCCGGGGCTGGCTATGAATGTACAGCAGTGTGTGACCTGTTGTTCGCGGGAGCACGAGCCTCCTTGACCATGTAACCTCTTCCAACACAAAGTTCCCCTTCTGCTGACCAGGAGAAAGAAGGGAGAAAGCACTGCAGGATCAGACTCCCCCACTTAAGAGTGTGTTCTTCATTTTAAATAGAATCTCACTGTCAGAAATCAGTTCCAAACAGCAAAAAAATCAAAGACTTATGCTTTGTAAGAGACACGAATAGCCTGCTTTATGTAACCTTCTTCAGTAGTATGGGAACTACTGTCTTCCTTGTTCTCTGCTGTGTATCTTCTTTTTGCAGCAGAAGAGTATAAAGTAGCAGAAGAGCTAAGACTTCTTCCATTGTTCTATAAGGGAAAACACTTTTTAGAGAAGGATTGTCACCTCATTAACTAGTGTAGCAACCCATATCCTAGTACCTGTGTTTCACCTCCTGCTCAACATTCCTGCAGTCACTCAGGCTTGGTGGAAGTAAAGTGATACTGCAAACACATAGGAGGAAAGATGGAGACCCTGTGGAAAGTGTGGATCCGTGTGGAACTTGCTTTGCAGATTAAGCTGCTCTCATCTGCTTTGCTTTGAGCAGAGGGGTTAGCCTAAACAGTCTCTGGGGGTCCCTTCCAAATTCAAAGATTTGGAAGTCTGCCAAGTCTGGGAAACCAGGTAAAAAAGGAGAATTTCCTCTATGCTGGTTTTCTCTCTTTCTGGTTGAGCTCAATGTTCTTTTTTCATTTTTTCATTTTGGCAAGAAAACCTCCAAAATATTGGTTTTGGCTTTAGCTGGGTTCTGCCACTGAACTGAAAATCAATTATTTACATAGCCCTAAGTGTAAGGTAAATCTCATCAATCTCCATAAAGTAAAGAAACTTAACAACCAAATCTTTTCAATGAAAGGATACATTTACTGGCATAGATGTGATATATTAAGACTGTTTTCCAGCAGTTAAGAGTCCTCAAATTCTGCAAAGCCCATGAAAACCAGTACTGAAGGGCAAAGGAGCTCATGTGCTTTAAACTCGTAATAGAAACTACAAATATAACCTCTGGAACTAAATATCACCCTTTGGATGTTTTCTTCTCAAGCCTGCATCTGCTGCTAAGAGAGAAGGAAATAGAAATGCTCAGTAGCAAATGGTAACCTCACCACAATCTTTTAGTGTTTCTTACTTGTGTGTATTTAAATGGTTTACAGCATAACTTAATGAAACTATTATCTGTCAACCATAGCAGAAATAGTTGCCATGAAAAGCTAAATTCTTTGCAAAAACAAAAGAGGCTTTTAGAATAGGCTGAAGAAAAATAGTAACAATCTTTTGGGCATTTTAATGAAAAAAAATCCTTCTATACTTTGACCTATTTTACCAATTCTGCATTTCTGTAAGTCATTTCAGAGCCTGATTTTTATTTTTTTTTCCATTTGTTCTTCTTAAAGGGCAAAATATGAAGCATGGGAAACTGAAGGGGGAATTAGAAGTCCATGCTCAGTGACAGAGTTATGGTGCTGTTGGGATCACAGAAATTAAATGGGAGAGCTTAACTGACTGCTGGTGCCACGGACCATCTTTGAGAAGGTCAGAAAGAGGAGGTGAGGAGGGTGGGCTTCAACTCTGGACAAAAGAGTGGCTTGAGAGTATGAAGTTTTGCTATGAAACAAGTAACAAACCAGTCAATTGATTACTGGTCAGGATCATCCCAACCCTAGTCCCTGGGAAGACGATGAAGCAAATTCTCCTGGAAGCCATGTCCAGGCACGTGAAGGAGAGAAAGATGACTGGGAACAGTCAGCGTGGACTTACCAATGGAAAATCATGCCTGGCCAGCCTGACTATGTTCTTTGATGAGATGCCTGGCTCAGAAAACAAGAGAAGACCCTTAGCAAGGCTTTAGACACAGTGTCCCATATCACTGTTGTCGTCAAATTGTGGAAGTCTGGACTAGGTGGATGGACTAGATGGCCGGTGAAAACATCTGGCTGGGCTGCCCCATCAAAAGCATAAAGGCCAATGGCTTGAACTGGTGACCAGTTATGAGAGACATTCCTTAGGATTTGATAAAGGGGCTGATAACTGTTTAATATCTTCATTAACGGCATGGGTAATGAGACAGAATGAACCCACAGCAAGTATGCCAATGACACCAAACTGGGGGGAGGAAATAGAAAGGAGGGCTACTATTGAGTGACATCTCAGCAAGCTGATGAAACAAGGTGACAGAAACCTCATGAAGTTCAACAAAGGTAGAGTGCAAAGGTGGAATAACCCCAAGCATCACTACAGGCTGTGGACAAACTGCCTGGAAAGCAGCTCTGCGGACAACAACCTGGGGGTCCAGGTGGACAACAAGTTTAGGTGAAGAAGACCAACAGGATCCTGAGCTGCATCAGCACATGCCAGTTGGTTCAGGGAAGTGATTTTCCTCTTCATTCGGCACTTGTTAAGCCACTCCTGTAGAACTGTGTCCAGTTTGGGTGGTTGGTCATTCACTGGAACAGGTTGTCCAAAGAGGCTGTGGAAATCTGTATCCTTGGATATACTCAGAGCTTGACTGGGCAGGACCCTCCATCCTCTGATCTAGCTTTGAAGTTGGCTCTCCTTGGAGAACAGGGCTGGATGAGGTGGCTACAGTGGTCTCTATCATCCTAATTTTTTCTATTAATTTCTACTTAGTTTGTCAGTCAGGTATTATTGTTTGAGGCCCCAGTTACAGTACTATTTAGAATGGCTGGTGGGTTTTGAGGGTGAAGTGCTCACGGGTGCAAAGGGCAAGCAATGGATGCAGTCTCTTTTCATTGTTTAAGTTTATTCTTGCCCAGAAGAGCACCGAATGCCTAAGCACATCCTTGACCTTCCTTACAGAGTCGGCAAAGTGCATAGCGACTTTCCATCACAGGTGGTGAAACACAACCTGGACGAGGTTGAGGTGGTCCAAGTCATCACTTCCCACTGCCTGGGAAAGAGCTCTGTTCTCCAGGTTATCTGCTACTCTTGGTGTAGGCACTGAGAGTGAAACCAAGAGGTCTCTAGGAAACCGAGGCATTTCCAGCCCACATGATCCGTTGGATCAATCCTTTAGTGCCTTCTGAACGACAGTGAACGACACATATCTGAAGTTCTCAGATGAGTAGCAAATGAAGCATATTTTAGCACAGTACTGCAAAAATGTCAGTGACACTTGATAAGCTCATCTGTCAAGCAAAATGAAAATTCAGCAGTAGCTGCTGAGAATAAAATGCTCTTTTATATCTACAAAAAGCCGAATGCCTCTGCTGTATCTCATCAAAGCTAATTTTCCTTGGTTTTAAAGTGTTAAAAAAAATTCTAAGACTTTAGCTCACAAAGAAATGATTAATTTTCTTTTTAATAAGCAGTTATGGCATTAGTCATCTCTTCTGATTCACAATGAAAGCTACAGGGCACAGTGGGATGTATTTACTCAGAGAGGTGTTGAATTTCGTCTGACATGTAGACTTCTTAAAGTATTATTACTTGAAGTTTTATGTGTGAAGGAAGAAAGGCACAAAAGCTTCGAAACTGGAAATGGCTGAGTACAGAGGAACAAATGGTGTGTCGGAAAAAAAATTCTTCAGAAAGTCCTGGCTCTTCTTCAGTTAAAGGTCTCTTGTGTTTTTTTCTGCAACTTGTACTCCCTTTAACACTTCC
>NW_009610086.1:124473-135371 GCF_000690535.1 Cariama cristata
GCTCTGGCCCTCCTTCTTTTGGTGGGAGCTTCTCAGGGCATGTCTCTCAACCGTGGCTCACCAGGATATGGTTCTCATTTTCCTGTGCTTTCTCTGCCAGTCGCCACAGATTGCTCAGTGTTCACCTTCCTGGCTATGCAAGAGTCCAGCTTTGGCAGCACGGATGAGATATTGCCTTATTCAAATACCTCCCAATCAGGTACATAGTTCCTGGGAACCAGACTTAAAGACTATATGAAGTCATACATTTCCCCCTTCTTTCAGGAGTGCCGTAACCACCAGGCTCAGTACCTCCATCAGGATGTTGGAAGAGGGCTGGAGTGCTGATCCTCTCTCAGGAGGTCTGGGTCATGTTGTGACGAGGATCTGTAGCAGATCTATGCTTACGTGCTCTCTGATTTCTTGCTGATGGGTTGGGGGGCAGTTTCTGAACCTCCAATTTATCCCAGACATCACCAATTTTTACACATATGTTATGCGTAAGGTGGTGGGTACCACTATCGTCTCTTTAACTTTAGATATAGCTCTGAAGTTAAACGGGTCTTTCCCATGTATATGTACATTCTAGAAGGGTTTGAAGAGGAATAAAAAAATAAAAAATAAAAAATAAAAAAAAGGAAAAGCAGCAAAATAAAATTACTTATAATACTTAATTGTCTGAAGGAAAAGAAACATGATGGAAAATAAGTTCTGAAAGCATAGACTGTGTTGCAGTGGGTTGGGAAACAAGATACACAAACCTGAAAATGGAGACTGACTTTCCTGCCTTTCCTCAGCTTCCTCACAAGTGAAAGGAGTCAGAATAGTTACTTTAACCATGATGAGAAGGTGACTCAAACACAAGCCTTTGGTCTCACCTTCCTGCCTCCTTCAAGCAATCACTTCTCTCTTCAGAGCGGTGGGCTGAGGTGATGTGTCCCATCTCCTCCACACGTTGCCATGCTTCAATCAATGTTTTAAGGTTTTTTTTGATTGTTTGCTTCAAAGGAGAGTGGTACCCACTGAATTTATATAATCTAAACCCCACAGCTTAGAGCTCAAATTAAGAAAGAGGCTGGACTGGATTACAGCTGATAAGTAAATCCTTGAATGAGACAAATTTGAGATCATCTTTAAAACATTATACATCTGTATAACGCCTCAAGCATTCAAGATTTAGACCTTTGGTTTTACTCTTGCACTGTGACTCCTACATGGACCCACCTTTTTTTTTTTTTTTTAATCATTAATTCTTCTGCTTTCTTACTTGTATTAGGTTTTTTTAAAGTTTGTTTTGCATTTTTTCAGCCTGCAGACATTTTAGCTGGTTAGTCAGTTAAAAAATCTGTACCTGAAATTTCAGAGTAGCTCAAAATCTTGCGAAGTAGTTTAATGCTTATAAAAGTGAAAGAGCAACAGCACCGGCCTGACTCATACCCTGTAGGAGTAGGTGCTAGCATAAACCTCCCCACATATATCTGCTAGTTCATCTCAGCCCTTTTAACAAGCTGCAGTCTGTATTAACTCATTACACCGCAGTAATAGCAAGATTTGGTAAGAGACTCTTTCCTTTCCTGGGTGAAAACGGCTTCTTCAGCAGCTACTGAACTGAATTTTACAATCAGCAGTTTATATTATTCTATACAATTAGAATGTTTGAGCCAAAATATCACTGGGTTTCTGTTAAAAAATACTATGTATGTTAGCAAATGTACAGCTGACCAACCCCTTGCCAGATTTGGGGTGGGTGTTGTATTTGTGTGCAGTATGTTCCCTGCCTCCCTAGCCTCTGTTGTGCCCTACAGATACAGCCTGACCTGCGGCAGAAGCTCTGATTCAAAAATCTGATCAAAAGGATCATTTCTGCCCAAACACAACACAGATACAGGAAATATACCCATGTCAGAAGTGCTCTGTCATGCCTTTGCTTTGCACGATGCTGCGGGGGTATACAGGTAGATGGTACGCGGTTGCCACCTCTCCCCATGCAGAGGGTGCTGGGTGCCAGGGGCAGGCCAGGAGATCAGTCAGACCGTTTGGCTTGGACTTATATCGTACCTCTTACTGGCACTGACCAACGTGGAATATTTACTGTGAATACCACTGTGCTGCTCTGGTCTGTGGCCAAGAGAGAAAAAGAGAAGGAGGACCAGAAATCCTGTCCTTTGCTTTGAAAGTTCCTCCGTAGCTGTGTTTCCTCTCCAACAGGTCCCTAAAGGAGATGAGATGAGCACATGTTTATGTTTTCCAGTTATTTTCTGAAATGATCTTCACTGAAGTGTTCATTCCAGCTTCATCAGTGAATTTTTATTTTGCTGCTCAATGTGTTCAAAGTCCTTTTCCCTCCACCCCCTTCCTGTTTTGTTTTTATTTTTTTCTTTCATGGTGTGAACACAAGTTATTGCAATTATTCTACTAGGACAATTCAAAAATTTTGTCTCTCCACTTGACTTCCTAGGTCCCTGTAGAACTGGTCTCAGGTGCAGAAATCCACAGTTATGGAGAAAACCAGTGTAACAAAGGATGCTTGTGTAGGACATTTCGGGGTTCAGGAAGAACAAGGGTTCAGATCACCAAGAGGAGTGAGGTACTTACAAAATTTTAACAGTCTTGGTTAGCCAGGATATGGTATGTGGAGCTGCAATGTGCAGTGCCACAGTATATAAGGGGAGAGAAAGTGGCAGAATCTTATCTAAAGTCACATTCTGAGATACTGCTGAATTTGTAAACTGTTCATGCACTTACACCAAAAAAAAAAAGAAAACACGAACATGCGAAGGGACGGAGGTGTACTTAGCTGAACTGTGAACAGCCTACTCCAGCATTACCTTGATTTTCTCATACTGATAACATCTGCAAGAAGAGGGTGTTAGAAATGAGAGCAAATCGTTTTGCAAAAAGAAAAAAAAAATTGCATTCATCAATTTGCAAGTGATATAACTTCTGGTATTTTCCCTTCAAATTAAAAACACTTGTCAGGCAGATTTCCAGCATAGCATGTGGTGAATTTGTAGCAAAATTATGATGAACATAAAGAAAAGACTGTCAGGTTCGATTCAATTCTACATCTGGGGTTTGGGGGGAAAAAAAAAAAAAAGGCACCAAAACCAATGAAAGATTTATGGCTGGTTTGTTTTTTAACTTTAATGAAAATGGTTAAGGAAAACAAGAATGCAAACACTCCTGGTGGGGTGACTGTGAGTCACACTGCAGCTCTGTGTTGGTGCAGAGGTTCCCCAGCCACGGGACTGAGCTCCTCCTGGGACGCAGACGGCTCCAAAGTCTACGTGACCCAGCACAGGTTCGGCAGCTCTGGCTTCCTCTGGCGTTACCTCCTCCTCCCTCCCCCCCCAAAGAAAAGGTCTATAGGCACCTGTCTAAAAAATATGGTTTAAAAAAGCAGCTTGGCTGGTAGCCATCTCATCCGCTGGGAGAAATGAGGGAGAAGGGAGGGGGAGAGTTTACAGTGAGATTTAAGTATAAGATTTGAGAGCTCGTTAATAACAATCAAATGGTTTTATGCCAGCTGTAGTCCTATGGTCATGAGTCTGCTGTGCAGGTGGCACTACCTGTACGTGACCTCAGTGCAAGTCCCCAAAAAGCAGTATTACCTGCTGAGGAGACCCATGGGTGAGAACTGGCCAAGGTTTGGAGGGGCAAAATGTTTTTTTCGTCAGAACTTACCAGTACAATAAACCTGACTCTTCCAGTGAAAAAAACATCAGTGAGAGGCAGAGAAGAAATTGGTGAGAAGAATAACCCTCCAGTGGTTGGAGACCTCACTCAGCCTCCTTAAGCATTTTCCAGGTTTCCTCTGTACAAATAGTGAGTGATCATTTGGGTGGTGTAAGTGGGTCAAGCTATATTATTCAAGTCCAATTTTAACGAGCTGGGCCCGTATAGTCAATAACTCCATGGCCATCTTGTAATCAAGCATCGTTATTTTAAAAGCTGACAGCTCCAGTGGGGCAGATGCGGGCATCAATTCAGCCACTGTACCTTTCCCAGGTCATGCCAAGCATCTCGAGGCCGGTCAGGGATGTGCTAATTAAAAGAAAATACAGCAGCCTCCAAAAACAGGATGCTACAAAAAAGGCATTAAAGAATCCACCGCATAACCATAAGTAAGTAATTTAAAAGACAAATTCAGAGTCCTGGGGAGGAGAGAGCCAAATGTTCCTTTTCCTGTCATCAAATGTTATTTACTCTAATGTGCAAACAATGAACAGAAGCTTTTTTTTCCCCTCCCAAACTGTGTGAATTACTGTTTAAAAGAGTTTTCCAGTGCTGCTGATCAAGTCCACACACAGAGTTGCCCACCACACTGTGGCATTTATTCCTCTTAATACCTGAAGCACTTCTTCATTGAAGTCCACGAACTAGACGACTTCTTACTTGTGAAAGAGAAGCTTTTTTCTTCTTAGCACACACTATCAATCTGATCATTTAAAGATTACGTGCACTAGTCAATTCACCACCCTGAAACTGTATTCAGAAGAGCTTAGCAATAGTACTAAATACAATGTTTTGCTCCAGCTGTTAATTATGTCCAGGGCAGGCTGGGAAATTCTTCACAATAATTGTGAATATTAAGTGCTTGAAAAATAGCTTCTCAGGATACTCTCCTGTAATTAGCACCAATGTATGTGAATGAGAATCATGTATGCCAACAGCCACCCTATTACTCGACAAATCAAGACGTTAAAAATCAGCACAGTGGGATGCAATTTTGCTTATCATCTGGCTCATACTTGAGATATTATGGTGAACAGCCTGGAAAAAATAATAATGAAGAATATGATCTGTTGTGTTACCACTCTGAAGGTCACTTGAAGGCGGCTATTTCATGCAACATTGCCAATAGAGTGTGTTTATATTCTGTTGCAGACTCAACAATATCAAGGCTATCGTGTTTTGGATGGTGTTTTAATGGCAGCAAAGAGGTTTTTGTTGTATAGTAGGAGCACCTTCTAACCGTGACAGAAACTTGGTGATCTCTGCTTTTCTTCTTGAACGTGCTGCACCTTTTAAGGTTACGTGCTGAAGCCAACACTTGTTGAAGCCAATAGCAAAACTCTCTGACTTTCACAGGAGACCTCCTTCCACTTTTTAAAGATACTCTGGGGTACCCTGGATATTTGTACTCCATAGTACTTCTCTGAAATATAAATTATTTTGTTACATAGCCAGTCTTGTATCTGATTCTGTGCATTAAAGTTGTAAATAAAGTAGTGCCTGTCAGAGGATGGAGTTGTTATGATGATAATAAATAGGAGATGTGGTGGTTGCTATCACGTATCTGTGAAAGTAAGATGATGACTGATATTTTTTATATACTGCACTTCTGGAGAAATTATTTGGTTGTAGTTCAGACATTCAGAAACTAGTCTCCCAATTGTCCTGCCTAGAAGAATTTACAGCACATCATTTAATTGTGTACCAGCTCCTACAATTTGATTCCAAGCTTGCTGTAACTTTTCTGTAAGTTTGCCCAATTTACGCAGTGTCCAGAACTGTCACTGCAGCAGTAGTAAATTGTCATGGCAGCTTTCTTGGTCTGGCTGCAGACACATTGCTCTAGAGGCAGAAAGGGCGAGGGGTGGGAAGGTAGAAAACGGGCCGAGCAGGAGCAGATAGTGACTGCGATGAGAGTATAGGGAAGGTCAAGGTTGATCAGGGTAACTGAGAGCTGCACAGCCCCTCCTGAGGCAAGTGAGTTGAATGTTCTCAACAAGAAAAGCCACATGCTAAAGAGAAGAAAAATAGTCCATTACGGTTGAGTTGAGGGCCTCCTATGGAAAAATCCAAGGGAGAATTTAGTCTGCCTGCCAAGGGTTACAAACTACTGCCAGGGTTTTAGGCTATTGTCCAGCAAGTCTAGGGTGGAGTGGAAAGGGGCCAATGCACTTATATTTATAACCACCTGAAGAGTCAGTGGAGAGAAGCAGGTACCTCTGGAGACTTGCAATGGTGCCGTAGATAGACCTGCCCTAGTGCTGAGCTAGAGAGTACCTGAAAGGGGCCTGCAAGAAAGCTGGGGAGGGACTTTTTACAACGACATATAGTGACAGGACAAGGGGCAATGGCTTTAAACTGGAAGGGGGAAGATTTAGATGACATATTAGGAAGAAATTCTTCACTGTAAGGGTGATGAGGCAACAGCACAGGTTGCCCGGAGAAGTTGTGGATACCCCATCCCTGGAAGTGTTCAAGGCCAGGCTGGATGGGGCTTTGAGCAACCTGGTCTGGTGGAAGGTGTCCCTGCCCGTGGCAGGGGGTGTGGAATGAGATGGTCTTGAAGGTCCCTTCCAACAAAACCATTCTATCATTTTATGATCTGGTCTGCCTGGCTGGGTGCCTGACTTTTCCACAGAGACTAGAAGGACATAATACCAGATCTCGGGTGCATCCATTTTCTGGAGACTACTTCTGATGCCTCAATTTGCCTTTGCATGGTGGCCTTGTGACCAGCACACTCAGTGGGGTCTAAAAGACTCTTCTTACCAGGCAATAGCCCCATGTATGAACAGTGGGTTTTCTTGAAAAGTGGCCTGGATCTCAGGCTAACTTTTCTTCCCAACTGTAATAAACTAAATGCTGCTTTGAAAGGTCACAGAGAGAGAAATTTAATCCTAATCTGATGGTTTTTTATATTGCTTAGGCGGGTGCCACATGTCAGGCATGAAAGGATGGATCCAACTATCATTTCAGAACAAGGGTGATACAGTTTCAGTGCTGGAAACTGTTTAGTATTTGCTGCTATGGCAATAATGAAGAAATAACCAGTTGTGAATAAAATATACTAACAGAGACAAAGACAGGAAGCACTAATCCTTTGGGCACATCCTAATCTATGTAATTATCTTCAGCCTTACTAGATCCATCTTAGCATTTGCAGTGGATATAGTGCCAAGTAAGCCCTCTCCCTTTATGTCCTAGTGTTGGGTACTTCCCACTTTGGCCATCCAGGAAAATTCTCTGCGTCAGGACCGATAGACTAAGGCAGAGTTTCCCTCTCTCCCCATCTCCCTACGAAATATAAAGCTGTTTGTTAATGATGTGCTGGCTTGAACATAGACAGATACCCAGGCAACTTTGCCTAAGGCTTTGACTATGAGCAGATTAGTTATTTCCATTTACCAAAGCCTCTGTGAGGCCAAGGACAAGTGCCAGCTCTCTGTTTGAGGGCAGATCTCATGCCTCTACTCACCTGTGTGTCAGGGACCTAGGAATTGTGCTTACTCTCACGATGCCAACCACAGTTACTGCAAGTTCAAAGGCTTCACAAACCATGCTATCTCATGGCTCTCACTCCCAGCCAGCACACTCCCATGGCACGGCAAAGCTCCTTACCTCAGTCCAAAGCAAAGAGAACGCAGAGAGCCAGGGGTAGTGGAAGTTTTCATCTCTGGAGATAGTGAATGAGGGGGAGGAGTGAGAAATAATGAAGCAGGACATGTTTGGGCCTGGACGCTTTCTTGATGCACAGGGCAGGAGAGCTGGTGGCATGTTGAAAACACTTTGCTTTTGCAACTCCAGGCAGTTTGCAGCCTGAGGGGAAGGCAGGGTTGCTGGAGGAAGGGGAGGTGGCAGCATGCTTGGACTTTGTCATGTCTCCTCTAACATTGGACAGAGAGGCTCTTGCAACAGGCTGAGACTTGACGGGTGCACAGGAGAACTCCATTTAGAGGTCCTGCAAACTCCTGTGTGAGCCCCAGAGGTATCCGAGGGACAAGTGCTGTCTTTGGAATTGCAGCAGGCTTCCCTGCTTCTTGTACTGGGCCAAAAAATAGACTAACTTGTCCCTTCTGGTCAAGGACACAACTGCAAAACAGGGTCATTTGGCTGTCTCAGCCTGAATCACAGCTCTGCATGGTATAGATGGAGAAGGCCCAAACCAGGTCCTTTCAGGTTGAAACAGGTTTGCTTGTGTAAAACCAGCTTGGTGGCTATTCTAGCTGTATGTGTCATGTTTTGTATTTAGTAATAAAACAGTCTGTATAGGCGACAGGAAAGGAATCCTGTAGGTTAGAAGTAGCAAAAGCATGAAATTCCTCTTTAAAAAAAATAGAAAGAAAAAGTGAAGTTGTTTTTCAATGTCTGTTGAGTGTCCTTGTCCAGGAAAGGACAAAGCAGTAAGAGAAGGGAAATTCCTGCTTGATGAATTGGTGATGAAACCATAGAAGAGATGTGGGGTGTCTTTAGTTCATGGATCTTGTATAGTAAAAATAGGTAGAGGAGGTGACTGGTCTCTCTGAAGTGTGGCAGGCACCTGGGTAAGGGAGGAGCTGGGAAAAGCTCCGATGAGGTGGGGGACAGCTCTGGGATAACAGCATTTTCTGTTAGTGCTCCTGTCACTGCTCACTGTGTGAAGGGAAGAGGATGCTGACTCTGCCCTTGCCTTGGGAGAGGAACACTGCAGGATTCATGGGTTTTGCAGCCATGAGATTTGGAAATTCTCCTACATCTTAGTCAGGAGAAGGGGGAGTCTTACCTGTGCCTGCCTGGCCCAGTCATCATCCAAGAGCGAAGTCTCAGGGAGCTGCTGCTCCTCTGAAGATCTTGATGAAGCTTGGATGAGTCCTTCCATTCCTAGGCTGTCATCCATGATTGAACACAAACATGCAAGGTTAAATCTTTGTGTGCAGAGGAGAGGACAGATCCTCCCTCCTGTAAATACTGCAGAAAATTTGTTTCATGGGACCTGTGCCAATCTGGGCATGCTCTTCACCGCAGCCCTCTCTTGCACTTGACAAGGCACTTGATTCAGACCGAAAGTCACGTTTTGTTTTACAGCACTCGCCTTGCAGTGCTTCATCGCTTCCAGACGGAAGTTTTGGGATGGTTCAGATAATGCACACCTTGCAGCCACCATAGTCCTGTATCTCAGAACAACCTCAGCATTGGAGAAACGTTCCTTGCAGGACTCACCAGGAGTTACTGGTGTGAGGAGGTGGGCTATGGAACAGGACAGTAAGGGTCACCCATTGCACCTCCTCTTACGGCAGAGTCAGAGTGAGTGTGACTTCCTCCCATTGCTGCAACTTTCTTCAGACACTCCAGTAAAGACTTACTCCAGGCTTTGCAGAGAGCCGTTACAGCTAGCACTTCTAAAATCTCTGTGAAGGACAGATGTGCACTCCAGAGGCAGCAGCACCTGGTGCCCGCAGGAGCTTGCCGCAGAGTTGGAGGCAATCGAGGCATCGCTTTCTTGGGACCCGGCTCCTTTCTTGGTGCAGACCAAAATGAAACTCATGAACCCTAAATCCTTTACTTGAGCCATTTACTGTTAATCACATTATAATGATGAAACAGGCTTAGGAAGAGGAGAAAAATTCAAACTATGAAAAAAGATTTCCCCACAGGCTTAATTTCAGCTTGGTCTCCTTTGTTACAAAATTTTTGCTTCGTAATTTATCTTATTTGGATGATGCTCTTTTATATAGCTCTCAAGCTAATTCATTATCTCTGAGATTTGCTGAATAATCTACTCCACTTAACAGTTTTTAAGATTTACAAACAGAATACCCTATTGAATTTCATTTGGCAGAAGAGTTCATGCACATGGGATGAATTCACATTTCTTTAAACTATTCCTGAAGCAAGACAGTAGTTGAGGAACTGTAGGAAAATAAGATTTAGGTCTTATCTACATGGGGGAAATGACCAACAGATTGCACGATTCCATGATAGTTCCCTAGGTACACGTTCTCTCCTGAAATAGAAGTGATTTTATCCTGGAAGAATTACTCCACTCTGATTCTACAATTTAGTAGAAGAGGTCAAATATTCAGGGCTAGATGCTCTTCTTTGTTCTTATATTCCTTATGCCCTCTAAGGATTTGGATGGGGGGAAATTTTTTTCCTACTATAATTATAAAGAATTAGCTTGTATAAATAGCAATTAATTGGTTAGAGCTTTGCAAGCCAAAGAAAGGTTAAGCTCTCTTTCATAAAAACCTCAGCAAGATACACAAGGAATGAATGTGCATCCCCTGGTGACTGCCTGCAGTTGGCTGTTTGCTTCTTAAATGTAGTCACACGGTTGCCTGCAAGATCCTCCCAGAATGTTTAGACATATTTTGGTCAGGGGAATGGAAGGACAGAAGAATTTTCAGTGACTCCCACAGGAAACAGTGGGGTGGGCTGTGCGCAGCTACAGACTTCCCTGCTCCAGAATAAATTGGCCCAACGTGCACAAAACATTCTTATCTGATGAAGAATTGGAAACAGGACTGTTTGTTAAAATGTTGACAAGTCCATTGGGTTTTGGCTTTGTTCTTTGCTGGATATTCGAAGAAGGTTTTTCTGCTCCAGTTGCAGTGGTTTCTTCAAATTAGAAGATCCTCTTGTCCTATTTTAATATCTCGCTTCAGGCTGGAGAAGGCATGTTGAGGGGGGAGTTCTCTTCAGTTTCTAGTGGGATCTCATGGATGGGCAAGGCTTTGTGTGAAGTAGCCTGGCCTTATCCTGACACCAAGAGCAGGACCATTTCAATGGACAGTGGATGCAAACAACAGAGATGTCTGTATTTGGTCCAGCAAATCTTATCCCGGTGCCTACGACACAGGGGCTATTGGCATAACGATGGTGTTTTGCTCTTCTCCTGCTGTCTCATGCTCTTCTTCACTATGTCTGCCCCTCTGAGTAATATTTGTTGTAAAATACGGCTGTAATAAAAGGCAGGGCAAAGTCTGTAGGTAGAGATACTATCTCTTATTGGATAAACAAATGTACTGTGAAAAAGTAGACAAGCTTTCAGGTAGGCAAGCCGTTTTTCAGGGTTGAAATAGAAGCAGCAAATTTCAAAGCTAAATGCAGATTGTGAACAAAAGCCCTGAGAGTAATCAGATATTTAGCAGAGGATTGGAGAGGAGGTGACTGGGACCTGTGGAGTAGATGTAATTTTGGTAGGGGAA
>NW_009610086.1:135386-156113 GCF_000690535.1 Cariama cristata
GCCTATGGGACAGGGAGACTTTAGTGGGGACAGGAGGATTATGAGAAATTGTAAAACCAGTATCTCCTCCAAATCCATGGTATTTGATATCCAGTGGAGTCACAAATCTCTGTTCCCAGGCTGAGAAGGAAGTGGGGTTTGAAGTCGGTGTGAGTCCGCTGTGAATGAAGAGCAGAGATCTAGAAACAACAGTGAGCACTAGCAGAAGCTTGTGCAGAAAAGGAAAGCAAAATCAAATTACTTTTAAATCAGTTTTGTCTGGAAGCTCCTTATGATAGGGGCATTTGCTGAAACACATTCCCTCTATTAAAAGGGGTTGTGCAGGAACCAATTTTTTGCATTTCAAAGAAAGTTGGTGATTCAAAAATTTTCCCTTTTAGAAATGGAACAAAAAATCTTAAAAAAGAATAAATTGCTTAGGAGAGCAATTGAAAAGAGAAAAATAATACTTCTGGTCAGATAATTTGAGGGGGGACAAAACCAAAAATACTATCTGGGGATTAGAACATCTGAAAAGTTCTTAATACAAAATAAAAAATTTACCTTAGAATGGAAAATCAAATTTTGTCTCAAAAAGGCTGAAGAGGAATGCTTTTGATTGCTGGCTTTTGACTAGTTTTTAGAAAATACCTTCCATCGAAAAATACCAAAATTTCCTGCAAAAAATGTTGCCTTCATGGAACCAGCATTTTCCAGCTGAGAGACATTTCACTGCAGAATCAGGTTAACTCATGAATTTTCAATCTCAGCATCCTGATTGACAATGGCTGGTAGCAGAGCAAGCACAAGGGTCCTGGGCACGCTCCCGATGCCTGCTGCTTGGAGCAGTCTTGGAGCACTGTGCAGTTATAAATACGTACAGAAATGCCCGCAGCCCACCCCAACCACCCGTCTGCCGCTGGCTCTGTTGGGGTGCAGAAGTGAAGACAAGTGTGACCAGAGCTCTGTTGGTACAGAGAAAAGCCGTATGCAGGTAGGTTATATTCCAGACATAGCCCCGTGTTGCTCCCAGCGCTTACCGTGGTTCGTCAAGACGGGCAGCCTCTGCTGTCGTTTTTTGTAAGGGGCCTTTTTATATTTAGCTTTTTAAAATGTATCAGTTAATTAATGGCCAATAAAACCAAGCGACAACTACCGCTGGACTAAGCAATTCAGCAGCTAAGTGGTTTTCAAGCTTCTCTCCACATATTTTTGCTGATTAGAGTAACCGAATCATCTGTTCTGGCTAAATCGTTCAATCAGTATAGCCTTCCAATCATTCTCTAATTTCTGGGAATTGGTTGATTATTTTTAAGGATTACGGGAATGTGTTTTCCTGTAGGCTGTTCCTACCCTGGACCTTCCAGATATACAACAGTTGCTCTTAATGAAGTGTAATCAGTCACTCAAGTCATGCAATATTTGTCCTGTCCCTTCTTTAGAGAGCTTGCACTCAACTAGAAAATACATAAGTACATGTTTGATGGAAATAATATTTCTCTGAAATAACAATATTTGAAAACATAATCTTTGAAACTCTTGGAATTTGCAAGCAGGAGCTGATTCTGACATTGCTAAGCCATAAGGTAGCATGATGTCAGAGAGCAAACTTGTTTTGGTTCCTTTCTTTTTCACTCTTATCCCAACACTCCTGCTGCCATTTGAGTCCATGACCATCAGCTCCTCATTCTCCGTCTTGAACTTTCCATTTTGTATTTTGGTTTGAGATATGACTCAAAAGGGAGTGGGGCATCACTCAAACTAATTTTCACCACTTCGTGGAAGAAGAGTTCATGAAGGACATGAACAAGGACAGCTTTGGTTCCCTGAGCCATGGACAGCTGGAATTTGGGAGGGTGCATCTGAGAAAATGTCTTCATACTTCTCTCTTTTCACTGAGGACCTGTGGCTTGCACTAGCAGAGAAAGGGTGCTGAGATACAGGGAGCTTTGGTGAGGGCATCTATGGGTGCTCTTATGGTTCAAATCTGCCTTACATCTTACAGATACCAGATGATTTATTGAACAAAACCATCACTGAACGCTTCTGCTATTGGTTTAGCACACTTCTCACCATCATCACGACTGGATGGTCCTCTTGGTGTCTATGAGCAGGGGCACAGCTCCTATTGAGCCGTTCTTGTCCACTTGTACTTTCAGAGATAACTTTGTTAGGAATCTACATTTTTGAGAGAAAAAAATGTTGCTGTTTGATGTGTTGTTTTTTTTTTCAAGTTCAAGCAAAAGCAATTCGGAAGGGAATGGGAAGGGGAAAAGTACAGAACTGTGTAGAAAGGCAGCTTTCAGCAAGGATCTTGTCAAATCCATAGGGAACAAAAGCTTTGCAAGCCGGCTATGACTGGATTGCCTCTTTCTCCGATAAATCAAGGCAAAAAAGTGACAAAATGAAATGCTAAACTAGACCTTGAAATTTTGGAAAAATCCCCCTAATTAAGGCTACTTCACTGTTGGGTTTCAATGAACATAGGGTACTGCCTATTCTTACCTTTTCCATAGCATACATTGTCGGAGAGGGAGGGAAAGGATGTAAAATAAACATGCAGAAGATGCAGCTTTTTCCTGGTAACAACTAGAGCAGTACTGGACCCACAACAGAAGTGACCAGCACTGGGAGAATCTCTCTGAGCTACCAGTACTCCTTTTTTTAGCCTTAGTGCTGACTGGCGTCTACTGGTACTTATTTAGGACTGGGGAGGTGCTTAAGTAAACAGAACACCAATTTTGAACTCAGACTTTAGGGGACATGAATACTATGAGAGTCCTTCTGCATTCAGGAGTCAATGATGTTATTTTTTTTAGAATAATCCTGGAAACCCTTTGTCAATACCTATCCCAAGGCAGAAGACTCCTAGCCCACATCCATCACAGCCTTCTCGGTCCCGGGCTGCCTTTGTGGTCAGTCAGACATGCTGCAGCCTGGTCAGCATTCTTACTCATGCTCATTGCGTTGGTATTTTACACAGCTGATACAAAATATTTGTACTCCAAAAACTTTTAAAGAAGGCCATATCCGGTCTCCTCGCTGGTCATGGTGAATCTTTCATAACTTGCTGTCTGGCAGCGGCTTGTAAAATTATGTTTTCATAGCCTAGCTCCTTGACACTGGAGGCGTGGATTTAACCTTTTTGGCCCCATTTTTTTAGGATCATTATGGTGAAATAAGTGACAGGGTAACATTCCGATAAAAAAAGAAGAAACACACAGTGATACTGAAACTGATTAGCAGAATTTTGCAAGATATCTCGCTAAAGTTTTCAAATTGTTTTTATAAAATACAAGAAATAGCATCAGGGCATTGAAGAAGCATGTATTGAAAGCATCAGCCATGACACTCAGCTGATGCAGCTTTCCCACTGCACAATTATCAGGGTTAGCCTCAGCTTCGGTCCTTGCCTTATGTTATCCATCTAATGCAACATCTGATTCTGTGTGGTCCTGAACTTTCTTAACACCAGAGACTCAGACCCACAGAGATTGGAGTGATAAGAGGCAGCTGAGCTGACTTGCCTTCGCAGAGCAAGGCAGAAAGAAATGCAAGCTCTCTTCCAGGCAGGCTTGCTTGTCCTCCTGTGCTGAAGGGGAAAAGCAAGAAGCAGTATTCAATCACTCGCTTGGACAGAGTTCAAGTATTTCTGCTGGGAAATAAACCTACAGTATTGTTGAAAGACGCAAAACTGCCCTGTTACCTTAACAGCTGGCCCAGGCCAGCTACACTGGAAATCTTGCAGTAGTGTAGTTAGTGATCTGTCTAGCTAAACAAAATTTCCCTGCTAATCTTCTTGACCTCAGATGTGTTGCCTCTCTTAATCCCACTTTAAAATACACCTTTGTACCAAGGGCTGGAAGCGTGCTGAGTAGCTACTGGAAACCAAGACACGAGGGAAGCTCTCTAAGCTGTGCCTGTCAATGTACAGGACAAGTCAAGTTTACTTCTTGCAGAAAAATTGCTCGTACGATTTAGGAGAAAGTCCTTGTTTCCAAATCTTTGAGATACATCTCTATTGCCATCATATTGTCTTAGGCTGTTGGAGCATGGAAAGGCTTGTTTTTATTTCTCAGAGACTTTGGCTATTATCTACTTGCACTGTAAGGGCCTAAGATGTAGATGACCCCTCCTGCTTTCTGACTGTGGTACAAGTGAAGTCTCTAAGCATCTGAGTCTTTGTTACTGAAGTCTTCAAGCTTGTTTTAGCATCTTGCATGGACTTTGTGGCTTCTGGTATGAGGAGGCTAGAGCAGATGTCCTTGTGCTTGCTTCAGGTCCAAGTGGCTTACCACGGCTGCTGGCAGTCACATCGAGTGGCCACAGCTTCCCTCCCAGCCCTCCATTTCTCAGTCATGTCTAGAAATGGAAAGAATGAATGGTCAAGTCATTTTTAGAAAACAGATTTTTGCGAAAAACCCAGCCAGGCACTTGCTGGGCAAAGGAATAGGAGCGAAGGGGCTGCAAGAGAAGCTGCCACGTTCATCCCATTGCACCCCTGGTTTGGTCCAGCAGTTCTTCTTCAGGGGTAAACCTTGATGCGAGAGGAGCCGCAGTGCCAGACCAGGGGTCGGGTTGTGTCCGGGGGTGGGAAATGAGGGTCTCGCTTGCCTTCAGCTCACTGCCATCCAGCCGACTCTCACATCTGATTCATCCCGCTCTGCACTGGGGCAAACCGTCTGGCCCAGGTTGCGCAAACCCTCATCGCACAGCCCCAGCACGCACAGGGCACGGACGGCCCCGGGGCCATCCCAGCCCCAGATTGCTCAAACAGTGGTGGCTTTGCCGTGCAGATGCTTTAGCCAGCCTGAGAAAGACACAGGAGGTCTAAACATAATAAAACACCTGGACGCTTTTCCCTTCCCCAATTTCTTTCCCGCTTCACAGTAGGGGTTTAGGCCAGAGATGGGGAATGACAAATCCACTCCTCCCGCCTAGACCCTCCCTCTGCACTTGGCTCAGATGGAAAAATCTGATTCATCACAGGTTGCCATCATTTTGCTTGTTTGGTTGGTTCTTTTTTTGTTTTGTTCAAAGAATGACATTCATGAAGGTGATTTTCACCTCTCTACCTGGTGCAAGAATTTTCCCTCCATTTCCTATGGCTGTAGAGGTTCATACAGAAGGTCAAAGAGAATAAAAGGAAAAAAAAAGAGACACACACAGAGACAAAACAAGCACCAGTTTTAAAATCTTACAAAGATACACACAGCCAGACTTTGTCCCCAGAACCAAACTCGAAAGATGGACACAGGCAGATTTCCCAAACTGTCACAGAGCACAAAAGGATCAGATTATTAGATGTCAACATGCTTGATGCAGGTGATAGAGTATCATACTCATTCTCTGTAGGTCATCACTTTTCCTAACTCAGTAGAAATCCAAGTATCTAATAAGAAACACACACACACACACACTGTCCTACTGGATGGAGATATTTTGAAGGGAGGTATCCTTACACTTGCTCAAGAAAAAAAAAGGAGCAAAAATAGCTATGCATACTATAGCAAATGCACATAATATCCTTCTTGGGATGGACCAGCTGGAATGACAGGCCCATCTCTGGCTCTATGATGTTGACCTCCTCAGTAGACTTCATGCAGTGCTACTCAGTACGCCTACCTGGACTTCTCCCTTTCTCTAGGACAACCTGTATAGAAAATGTTTGTTCATCTTCAAATGTTGGGATTTCTTGGGCAGTTGATCAGAAAGGGAAGGTACTGTGAAAACTATAGTTCGTGTTCTGAAATGCCTATGAAAGCTGGAATTCTCTTTCACATAGAGTCAGCTCCTTCTGGCTTGAGTCACATCAGAAATATTGCAAAGGTAGGCTGTGTCCCAGTGCAGGAACAGTGGCTGAGAAAGCAGGGACAGAAATGAAGACAAAGCAAGGATAACAAAAGGTAACAAAAAAAATAGGAAAAAAAAATTTTAAGTAAACAAACAAAACTCTTTTCTATTTAATGCAAGTGTGGGGTTGACATGTTATCAGAAAGACTCTCTAACTGTCAAACAATTCAGGGAAATCTAGATTTCCCCAAATTTACAACTAATTATTGCATGTAGCCATTGCTGAAACACATCAAGCCTGCCTGCCACGCAGTGCTGAGCACCCTATAGCTCCCATGGTTTGTTGCTGTTGGATCCCTGGTAACTCTCATCCTGGGTAGGTACAGAGGCATACTCTGGTCCTGGATGGCTCTGCAGCTCCTCTGGCATTTTCTGTCCTTCCATCAGGCATGGGAGATTGGGGAGTTGGATGAGCTCATGGCCTTCCTTGAGAAGAGACAAATTCCCAACAGAATGGAGGGCAGAGTGGGGTTAAGACTTAACATTGACAGCACTGCATCTTTACCATGAGGAGGAGTGTGGTACAAGGCTAGGGAGGCAGGGCTGCAAGGTTCCCCATATACACCCTCTATAGCTTTGGGGAACTGAGCTGTACCGAGTCAGCATTTTGGTGTACTAGAGAGGTTTCCCAGGCCAGGCACTGCTGTATAGGGTTGACATGTGGCCAGAGTGGTCTTAGTGTGGGAAAAAATTCAAATTAGCTGATAGCAGTTTGGGTCCAGATACATCTGGCAGGTGAATAGTTTGGGTTGACACACGCGTACTCTCACTGATGTGTGTGGCAGCTATGAGTATTAGCCCACAGAGAGCAATTTCGGTGAGGTCTGACTTGACAACATAAGAGGGTTTTACAGGATGATACAAGTTTAGTGATGAATCAGGGCATCTGAACTTAAAGGTTGAAGAGGCTGTGCTGTCAGGAGAGTGGGCAGGGGTGGGGAGGTAATGTCTAACCCAAAAACACGCTCCCTCCTCGCGTGTGCCTGTCATCACCCGTAGAAAGGGTGCGTGGGTGCCATCGTCCTGTCATCCCAGCAGCTCTGCCACCCTCAAGTACAAGATACATTTGCAAACAGACTGGGATGGGGAGGTGAGGGGGAGAGAAGGGAGGGAGCCCAGCCTGCATCACCAGCACCGCGGTGCAGCCAAATTCCAGCGTTACCGTGTGCTGCGTCCCTGCGCAGCCAAGGCAGGAGCTCATCCCCAGCGGAATGTCTGCAGTGTGCACTGGAATACAGTCATTGCTGTTGATCTTCTGTAATATGTGTTTTACTCCTCCTTTTAGTATTTGCCCCTGGCACACTCATATTTGAACGAGAATCACCCTACAAGCAGATCATATAACAATTTTTTCCAGCCCAGAAGCTGATTCCCCTTTGCTAAGTGAACTGCTGTAACCTCAGTGTTACCCTGGAGAGAATTCCTCTGTATTTTGCTTTACAAATAATTTATATGGGTTGACACAAAGTTCTAGTCTGTGAGTACAGTATGTAGCATTTGGTACAGTATGTGGCTCCTTGCAAAGCACTATTGCATGTACATGCCTGGGACCAATTATTTTCATTGAAACTAGAGAAGCCACATGATGAATAAACCTATAAGTATGACATTTTATTCCCACACTTGGTGGATATATGCAAGAAAATATACTCCAAAAGAACACTTTAAAAGCATCCTTTAATGCCAAGTGTACTAAAGTCTTATTTGTCTCAGGAAAAGGAATTATGATAGATAATGCATTTCCCTCAACCTACAATGTTCAAACTTTAGAGGCGAAAAAGAAGAACAAACCCTGTTCCCAAAGAGTGACTTTCTTGTTGTAATTTTTCATATTCTCGTCAAAGTTACAGACTTCAGCCAGAGCAGGGTCTCCGTCATGCCAAGCGGTGTGAGCACAGACTAGAAAATAAACCCTATCCCTCAAATTTCTACCTTAAAAAGCTGGTGATGTCGATCTCTGGCACTGTGCCTGTTCCAAGACAAAGGGTGCCAGCACCAGGGTGTAACTCTCCCTTTCTAATGGCCCACTGCCAATCAGAGGCTTTTGTTTATTCCACAATGAACCCACCTCCATCCCCATCTCTTCTAGCAAGGGATGCGTTCCTGTGCTTATGCCCCCCAACACCATCCCACTCCCTCCCTGGGCCTGGGGGGACCCTGCCTGGTCCCTGGGGATTTTCTGGCACCAGGGGGGAACTCTCCCTTTCTAACGGCCCACTGCCAAGCAGAGGCTTTTGTTTATGCCACGATGAACCCACCTCCATCCCAATCTCTTCTAGCAAGGGATACGTTCCTGTGCTTATGCCCCCCCAACACCATCCCACTCCCTCCCTGGGCCTGGGGGGACCCTGCTTGGTCCCTGGGGATTTTCTGGGGATCCCAACTCCCTTCATCTTGATGGCCCCAAGTGCCATCAAAAGTCTCGGCCATTCCTCTCTTTCCAGTTTGTCAGGCTGATTGGTCCAGGGTGTATTTTTGAAGCATTAAAGCCATAAGAGGCTTGAAGTGATAAAGTATTAGGATAGGGTTTAAGTATGAATAGGATCAAGCTGTGTGCAAGGTACCAGCAGCCTGCGCAGGCACATGATCTTATCTCTGCTGCCCTCATTACTATAACCCTCTTCATGTTGATAGTGTTATAATAAATGTAATATGAATAAATAGAAAGAAATATCACTGCATCAGGGAACAAGTCTTCTGCTTTATTGTATCCATGGCATCTATTAACACCTATATCCTGGGCACTCACTGAGACACGTGCATGTACACTAATGCACACTTTGTAGTGCTGACTCTGAGTTCCTCACAAGAAATGTCATTCTTTTCCAAACAGTCCCAAAAGCTTGGAAATATCCTGGGTTTTACAGTTGAGACACAGAGATACTACGGGCCAGCACTTCAAAAAAATATGGCCAGCTAATCCACTCCCATGAACAAAGTTAAGATGCAAAATCTCACTTAGAAGCCTGCTCTCTGGCTCTGGGTAGCCCTAGAGCTGGCCACATTTTGACAGTGTGAAGCAACGAGTCAAACAAAACCAAGTTGGGATCTACAAGCTCCTCTCCTTCCCCCATCTTGACGATTAGGAGCTGGCAAGTGACCTTGGACCAATCTTCTCACAGACCAAAGGATGGACAGGCTTTTGGTATTCCCTCCCTGATGCATCTCCTCCTGCAGTACTCCAACTGCCTCGACTACCTTTTAGTCAGCGTTGTGCTCTTCCCAGTTGAAACTGTCCCATTTTCCAGACACTTAGGGGGTCGGAGGACAGATGAGAGTGGCTTCCAGCACATGGCTGAGGTATAGCTCAAGGTACACCTGCCTTTCAGTCCTCATCTCAGTGAGTGCTCAAGTACTACACAAAATATCCCTCAGGGAAACAACTTAGATGAAGAGTCTTATTGCTCCTGACCAGCTCTCCTCATAAGAAATTTTTTCTTTTCTCTCCCTGCTTCTGAATTACTAGCCCATATATGAAAGGTGTTGCTCTTTCCTCTTCTTCTTGTGTTGCACAGGGCCATGAGATACTCAGCTGGCTCCAGAGCTGTGATCCTGTGCGCCTTTCAGCACATTTACAAATCAAATGCAACAAGATGTTTGTAAGTCTGGACTACTGTGTCTTGAGTAAGAGACCCAAGTAAACACAAATCTTAGTGTGGTGGAGAAGGTAATGCAGAGGCTTACAGTGGCAAGGAGAGATCGAGAAACCTCCATAATCAGCTGGAAGAAAGAGGAAAATTAGTTCATCTTAATTTTATGCCTAGGAAGAGTACAGAAAAGTCACCGGTGTTGTCAAGGAACATCTCTGTGTACCTGATGTCCATGGCAGCCACAGTAAGGCACGACAGGTTGCTGTCATTTATAGAGGGGGTCTGTGCACTTAGAGGGGTTTGGATTTGACTGAGAATAGTCCTGACACTGCCTTTGGAGGATCCCAGAGCCTAAGAAATGATCAAACAAATACCCTCCAAGGGCTTGGATGTCTATAGTGCAACAGTGCTGTTTTTCAATTCTATAGTTCTGTAGCTAGGCCATTCATCCGAGGGATGAGAGACACAGGTCAGATCCTCACTCGGATTTACATTTGGATTCAAATCAATTTCCCCTCTCTTTTAAATTCACCCCAACCGTCTCTCTTGCAAGAGCCCTCAGAAGGGTATCTTTTCTGCTTAAATATTTCTCAGTAAAGAATAATTATTCAATACTTAAACATTAACTGAGAGATGACAGAAAAGCCATAGGAAGAGTAAACTGGCAGCTGGGGACCAGACTCTGCTCCAGTGATTACTGAAATATTATACGTGGAGTAAACTACTCCAGGAACAGACACTGGGACCAGCCATGGAAAGCAGTCCCCGGCTGGCGGCTGGCATACTGCTCAAGGAAACAGCTAAGGCACGGTCAAGTTTTTCCCAGCAGACAGAGGTAGTAAACCTGGAAAACCCCAAGGCATCCTGGAGTATGAGCAGAAAAGGAAACACCGGCTTCTTGTAACTATCATAAATGCACTAATCATTTCATTTCGCCAAATGGTCACAAACACAGCATTGCTGAAACACTCTCATGAACTGATTGAGTTGGGTGGTTCGACCTCTCCTTAGGTTGCTTTACTGGGTCAGACTCAGTGGCCTGCATCTGTGAGAAGCATCGGTTTTTTCGGTGAACAGCGGTTCACAAAAATCCATTGTCCTGCTGTAATCACATCGCAGGTATGTTTACAAGGAGCTAGTAAAGTGCATTTCTGGCCCCTGGCATATGGACCGGGGTGTGAGTGAATGAGAGCTTCAGGGGAGATGGCAGCACAACCACATTGCAGTCATAATTCCTCCATGTGCAGGGCTTGCTCCAAAACCTCCTAAAATTAACGGAAAAGATTGCACCCTTATTTACTTGGCACAGAAGGGAAGCTTGAGGTAGAGCAGTGAAGTGATTGTATACCAAGGTGAGCTGAGGTGAAGATTGCAGGAAAGTAGCCAATTATTTGCTATCCTGTTGATACGAGTGATGATTATACATTACATCTAGTTCACTAGTTGCACTGAGACTTTGTTTAAGGTAATTAGTTTCTTATTATAAAGCAGGATCCAGATAGTACAGAGAAAATCCTTCTCACCTAGCTCGCAGCAAGAGAGTGAATTCCTAAGTCCTTCAGCGTACCTTATGCCCGACCTGAGTCATTCACTGAGCCTTCACAAAGGAGAGCTGCAGGCCAAGAGCAGTGTTTCTCATCTTCAAGCATGCTTTCCTGCCAGGGCATTAGACTTTCCCGGGCCCCAGGACTCCACAACCAGTAGTGCCCAGTTAACAACACGCAGGCAGGAGGAGCAGAGCCCTGAGATGTTTTGGTCCACCTGCATCCCTGTGCCTGCACAGCATGCTGCAGCCATCCCCTGAGGATGATGAAGTTCAGTAGACCCAGGCAAAATCACGGCCAAGGTTGCTGAGCAACAACCGTGAGAGCAGCTTTCACAGACTTCTCATCCCAGCCAGGGTTGCTGGGGAAAAGCCCCTGGTTTTCACTGAGACAACATTTCATTGGGTTAATGGCACAAAAATGGGTATCTGGTGGAAAGACCAGATTCTGAAGCATGGTGCTACATATCCAGCTCTCCCAGTGCAAAAACAGCACAGCAGGGCAACGCAACACCTCGCAGTGATGGTGACCACGCCGTGCCCAAACACGCTGCTGTTCTTCAGGAGGTGGTTATCCTGCACCCAGCCTACACAAAATGCAGAGGGAAAGGGGTTTAGACAAGGGGAGCATGTGTGGATTTTTCCTACATTTGTTCACCACGTTGATGCGCTCATGTTCTTACATTGCGTGGCCAGGCAGGAGCTCAATATGTACTTGACTGCTCCAGTGAAGTGCAGGGAGATTTCGCCTTTGATCTCAATGACATCATGAAGTGGGTAGCTGTGCTATGTGTCTGAGCTCATCAGAGAGAGGAGCAGGCGAATCCTTTGTCTTTTGTATGCGTGAAGATACATAACAGGGATTCCTCTTAGCTAAAGGCGTACATGCTGCTATGTTTTTCAGTAAGGACTTCTGATTTTATACATTTGCAGAGCTAGGAATAGCTGCTGTATCTTCTCCTGCCTTAGCAGATAAATTAGCCTTGTTTCCAAAGTTTAATATGTAATCTTAATTATAGGAAGGTATTTTATTTATTAATGCAAGTTTATGGGTATGTGTGTGTCTACCTTATCTCCATAATGTGTGAACCCAGTGGTTTAATTCTTCACTTTTGAGTGAGAATTATCATGAAAGGAGGCAATGGTTGATAAACTAATTATTGTTTGGGCAGGGATAGCTTCTGCTGTCTCTGGTTAGTGCCTTAGACACGTGAGATGATCCAGGTTATTTCCTCCCTCTCTCTGGGCAACACTTCTGAATTTGAGAAGATAATTTAAAATTCATAGGTCTCAAAGTGATCTTAAGCCCTAACTGTTCGTTAGGCTTTTTTTTGTCTTTTACTTTGTGTAAGAGGTTTCTGTGTAACCCTGTACTACTGATGGAAATGAATACCTGAAGACTTAGCAATTTAGATGTCCCATTCAGCAACAGAAATCTGTGTACTCAGACGCAGCCAGCTCCCAAATGCCTTAGTTTTACCCCCCTTCGGTTGTGAAACAAGAGCCTCAATCTCTTCCAAAGGTTGGCAAACAGGACCTGTCCAAAGAGCACCGCATCACATATTTACCGACGTCACCAGGCGCACGTGACAGCGAGCAGGGCCCAAGGGTCAACCTCCCAAGGGACCCTGTGGCATGTTGATGCCCACGGGGGAACAAGGCCAGGCTGTTTGTTTTCCTCGGGTTCTGTATAAAAGGAAAAGTTCACGCCGAGCCATGGCTCACTTTATGGCAATTCAGTTGGGCACCCTGTGAGCCCTGGAAGAGACAGACAGACTGCCTTTCGCTGACTTTGTGGCTGGGAAATGACAAAACAGGTCTACTCCAGAAGCTCTGTAGGACAAGTTTTGAGCATTAGACCCTGGTACTGACTTGGAAATAAAGTGCAAGATGAAACTTTGGACCAGGCTCATGAGTGATGTGAGACCTACTTCAATCTGTTGCTTAATTTCTGCTCCTTGGCTAAACAGTGTACTTTCCAAGTGGCAGCTCTGAAAAATAGATGAGGTCACCTTGGGGTCTGATAAATTGGCTGGGCTCCAGCAATTCCACAATATTGTCTGTTTACGCCAGCTGAGGGGGACCAGCCATGAAAATATTGCTAATACCAGAAATCTAGAATACAGAAACTCTACCAATCTGCCTTCTGTGGTCTGAAGGCCAAGAAGGAGTGGGGTTGTTTTCTTTGTTTACCCTCTGAATCAGTGTATTTGCTCCACTTTACTTTTCTGGTCTCTTAAATGATTAGAATAGGCACTCTTAAAACCATAAAAAGCAAGTCCCCACTTTGCCATGCTGTTGTCATCTCTAGCATTTGTGGCTATCTATTTATTAAGGTACATCCTCTTAATAAAAACATCCAAGAAATCAGCCTTTGTTTGCTGATTATACATTCAGGTATTCCAGATTTATAGCACTCATTTACCATAATTGAAGCTTATGATGAGTACAAATTTTCTGCTAAAAGAAAAAGAGAAAATAGCAAAATGGTATGGGGCAGCGTTCATGTAGAGATAAAGCAATGATTGTGTCATTTGTTTTGGAGGGTAGATTTGCTATTAAGCTGAAGTCTAAAGTAAGGTACATTCATTTACAGGAAATTGCTCACTTACACACATATTAGACATTTACAAACTCTACTTCAGAAGCCCCTGAATACTGATAAACCTTTGTGATTTCAGCCAAGTATGTCATCAATAACATTAGTGTCTGTTTATAAACTTCTTTTTTTTTCCTGATTCAGGTAGTCAAAGTTCAGGAAAATATTTGTCTTTTGGTCTCTGCAAATGAATGGCTTGAAATTCAGTGACATTGTCCTCTTCAAAGGGAACTGAAGGAACCCAAACCTATTTCCTAGAAGAGCCTCAAAGAAGCAGAACAGCCAATGTGACTTTCCAGACAAGTGGCACCTTTCTTTTTGTTTTCGCTACTTAATGGAAAAAATAATTGTTTCCTCTCATTGTCCCCTTGCATCTTGGGAGCCATGAAAAATGTTTGCTTGATCTGAATTACTTGTGGAAGAGTTATATATATGACTTGAAAGAATGCATTAATAAATAAAATACCTTCCTATAATTAAGACAGAAAATTCGGACTTGGCCAGCCCCTATCTAGAAGCTGGCACTGGGACCTTTTTCCTGAAAGGCTTTGGCCCCATCTGAAGCTCCTGATTTAGCAAATCACTTAAGCACATGCTACTGTCAAGCGGATGTGCTTAAGAGTTGCTGAAGTGCAACCCTACATTTCGCTCATCCTCCCGTGTGTAAAACTGCAGAAAACAATCAGTCTTTTGCCTGTTTTTTGCTCTGAGAGAGAGAGCTTTAGCAAGCAGGTGGTGTCCCCTATTACATTTCAACACAGAAAATATGCAATAATAGAACCTGGCACCAAGGCAAAATGCAAGTAAATATCATGTGATGCATCTATCTCTTACTCTAAAGCAAACATTAGGAAATAAATAATCTAAACAATCACGTACAAGAGGGCAGAGCACAGGCCACTGTGGTACGGGCTTCCTCTGCTCACGGGCAGCCACCAGTGCTGCGGTGTTTCCTTCAGAGCTGGCCACCCTCCATCCCTCCCGCGGCCCGGCGGTGGCCCAGAAATACCCATTTTCTCCATAGGCTGTGAAAGCAGGATGGGGAGGCTTTTCACAGGGGGACATGACATTAATTTTTTTGCTCTGCTGAGTTTGCACACCTGATTTCCACCCTACTGTTCTGCGCTCCCCTTCCAAACTCCAGTGGGGCAAAGCTTCTCCCCTCCTTACCCATCCCTCTTGTGCCATCCTCAACAGATTTGTTGACACCAGCATGAAACCCAGCAGAAATGGCGGTAACCAGTAACACTTCTTCTGCTTTGCTCACGGACAGGTTTTATGCCAGCTAATGCTCTGGAGACGTGGCTGCTCCTCGGTGCTGTCTGGAGGATCTCACTGTCACTGGAGTCTCTCATGGCACTGGGATCTCATCCTGCTGTGGAGGAAAAGATCAGGCTATGGGGTCAACTTGGGGTTTCAGGAGCACCTGAACCACAAACTGGAAAAAAACCCCAAAGCTGCTGTGTTTGCCCAGCAGCTCTGGCACTGCTGGTTGGCGTTACTCTGGAGAGGTTATCTTGCTGGTTTTTTTTCCCACTGGAAACCCCGAGATGGATGCAGGCATAGACGAGAAACACTGTTGTTAAAATGAAAAAGATGCACGATAATTTCTCAAGATGGCCCTTCTCACAATGGTCAGGAAGGGAGCAGAGGGGTGCCTGGGGGTCTGACAGCGGCACGCAGGGCACGGACCCCCGTGGGTCACCTCCCCACAGCCACGCTGCCCCGGCACCACCAGCTTGCCCCCTGCCGCAGTGGCACCGGCTTCGGCTGCGAGTGAATGAAACCAAACAGCGGACAACTCTGCAACCAGCTGAGGATGTCTCTTCTGAATACCCACGAGCTACGAGCTGGGCTTCTCCCTGAAGCCTGAGAGCTGATATGCCTAAGCTTCTTATCTTATCTTGTATAATTGCATATTCTTTACCCATATTGGCGCCTTATCCTCGTTGAGCGGCACAAGTTATTTCCCTCTTATTGCCCAAAAGCGGGTGGTGAGGGGAAGAGAAGGTAGGGAAGGATTCTCTGGCTCTTAGTTTACCCTCCTGTCAATCAATCGGCTGCAATCCCTTCCAATTAATAACACAAAAATACGCCTGTGCAGATCAGCAACTGCTCATCAGCCTCTATGAGAACCTGCTGGGACTGAGCTTGAAATCAGTGTACAGAAAAACAGCGTGCTGCTTGAGCTCATGAGCTGTAAGAGCAAAGGAGAAGGGGGAAAGGAGAGAGAGGGGGAGAGGAAGGGAGAGAAAGAGAGAGGGAGAGACGTTTGAAGATGCAGTTCCTGCCTGAGCTCCACGGAGAGGTGGGCACTCGCCTAAGCGGTACCGCCAGCATCCCAGCTGCAGAGCCACAAACCCGGGGGGAGCAGTGGTGGTGGCAGAGCAGCTTTGCAAGAGTAAGCAACGCTGAGAAAGGAAGAAAAGCATTTGCAGTACCTATTGTAGCTGCAGCATGCCCTCTAAAGGAGCTCTGCCTTTTCTCACAGCCTTTCCAGACCTCTTCACATCATCACTTTGGTTCCCAGTGTCTCACCAAAGCTCCATGCCTAAAGCAGGTGTGACTAGGTGTATATATATATAGCTATATGAAGATACATACAGACATCCCTCAGGATGAATTTGAATGGACAGTCGTGGTGCAGCTTTTGACACGCAGCTTTGCACCCAGTCACACCCCTGTCATCAGCAGATCATTTTCGTGCCATTAGATGTTAGCAAAACATCTACACAGGGTCCCAATAGCAATCGCCCCTTGTAAAATGATGACAGCTCCATAAGAGACAGAGAGGCATCACCTGGGTGCAAGCCCTTTTGTCCGTGGCTCTCTTTTGTATAAGGGACACCCGCTTTTGGAGATCATCTCCCCCATTTTGCAGGCAGCAAGGGAGGAACATGGAATTCGTTGCCTTCTCGGCTTCATAACAAAGCTATCCAGTTCTAAAATTATCAAAGTGAAATGGAGGCTTATGAAACATGTGTGTGGGTGTTAATGGAGAAAAAAAAATAACTGCCTTAAAAGCTATTTCATAAAATAGTTTCATTGTCAGGGACTTTAAACATACACGATTAATATCTTAACTGACTGTGCCTCATTTTGCATTATCTCAAAGGACAAATTTATAAGATGATACACACTATTTAGTCTTTATAATGCTCACATCTGTAACTGGTGTGCTTTGGGAAAGCTTTACCATCGTTGCTAGTCATAGAAACATATTAACTTGTCATAAACAACTGGAAGTAAATTAATCAGATTCACAAATGTGTTAAGGAGTTAGTGACTATATATAAATGGCTAAAAGCAACCTGAAATCTATATGAAGTGAGGTAAATATTGCTTAGAGATATTAAACAGTGCATGTATAAATCAGCTTAATTTAAAGCATCCTTGAAACTACCAGTGCTGTTCTGACTTGTAACATAAGGTTGTATATTTTATAGAAATGCTTTTACTGAAAATGTTTAGATTTTGAAAATGTTACCAATATTTTATAATTTCCTATTTCTTGAAATTTCATTTTAAAATTTGGAATAGTATTATTAGGGCATCTATCCATTTTATTAGGTAGCCTCAATATGTTAAGAAGGAAAACTAAAAAATGCTGATTATAGGATGCTTTAAACCAGACTACTTTTCAGAAACATTTCATGCCCGGTAATTGTCTATGCGCATCAGTGTACTCATAGGAATCCCTCTGCTTCTCCAAGCAGAACTCTCACAGTGTGGGATGCTCAAGGGAACGGAGACCTTTTCTATGGGTGGACAGGGAAAGCTGTCAGCTCCCTTAGTCTTGCAAATCAAGGACAGAAAGGAGATATGTTTGTTGCCTGTGAATGTCTTAGAGTAAAATACAAAAAAGCTCTTTCCTTAGTGGAAAATATTGTCATAGAAATAAATACGAGCCTGTTAAGAAGACAAGAATTGACAGGTCTATGCAGTCCAGAGATCCTGTTTCTGATGTAGTGATGCTTAGGGAAGAGCATCAAAGCGTATCCATTTTAAGCTATCCCCAACACCCCTCAAACATTTTGAAGTATTAGAGGAATCAAGAAGGATATCACAAAGCTCTAAGATTAGAGAGGGAATATGATGCCCTGATTTTCTCAGGAGGGAAAGGTAAGCTATCCTTGTCTTCACAGATCAGTCCATCATCAGACACATCTCTCCTCTACTTTTTCTTGGCAGCACTTCTCCAGAGCCGCAGAGGGAAGACCAGTCTTCTTTTCTGGTCTGAAAAAGCTGGGCTGTTGTGCAGAAAATGCATCAATATTCCTGACATCAAGAGGCGAACAAAAAGAAAAGAAGCAGGACTGATGCACACCCTGTGTTTCCGTTAGCAAGACGTCCCCAGCACCCTGTACGATGTCTGGGGACATTGGATTACCCTCTGAAGGCTCTCTCTAGTCCGTAACGCTAGACCTAGGCACTGGCTCCATCCCCACTAAGGAAGCAAGGCACCAACTTGTAGACTGTTGCAATGTATATGCTGGGCAGCTGAAATAAACTGTCTTTGGGGTTATGGATGAAACCTAACAAGCCTGTTGTGGCAGATGGCATGCCTGTCACCAGTGTTCTCCAGAAGACACTTGAATACATTGCTGGGGAGGATCGTGTAAACCTTGAAAAGAACACTGGAGAGGAGATCTACTGGGAAACATGGTATCAGCAGAAAGCGTGCCCTTGCTGCAGACACATCTCCTCATTTCCATGCCTTAGTATCCTTTCTTGCTTTGACTCATTCCTCTGTGGAGCTATATCTCCTGCTCCATCACTGTTGCCTTCTGCCCTCTTGCAGAACAGCCTCCAAATCAATTTGTGCTATTTAAGTTTAGACACCAAACAAGGCAGCTGATTCACAGCTGTAGGCGCACAGTCCAAGAAAGGGAGACACCTTCAGAAGGAGATTGAGATGGATTTGGGAGTTTCTTTCTTCTCTTCCTTGACTGTAGGGTACATCTTAGGACAATTACACCCCTAATTTATACACTGCTCCTGGGGTACTGATTGTAACTAGGATGACTCATGCAGTGTAAGAGAAAACGTGTTATCAGCTATCAATTATCTGTCAGTTTAGTGGCAACTTTTATAGCTGAAATGGCTTCAGGACTTGTGTTCAAGGCTGCTCTCCAGCCTGGCTTGCCAAGGGCCTGCTTAGAGCTCACGTTGCCACACTGCCTTTCTCCTCTCTCTTCACTCCTGGTAAGGGCTTAGCTCCACTGAGCATGTGGTTTTGTCTGCCAGACCTCTTCTGGACCCTAGTCCCATCCCTAAAAATGAACATCATTGCGTTGTCTGGAAATGATTTCCCAGTGCAGAATTGTCACACTGAAGTTGTCTTAGGTCTGAGTTCTTTTTCTTTTTCGTACTCTGATGGTTTGTTGCATCAAAGTTCTTTGCAATGTAGCTTTTAGGTGAGATACCGCAACCCTTCATGCCCACAGCTCTCAACCATTTGAAGACAGTGATGAACCTAAATGCACAAAGTGTAGCTAAAACAGCTCGTTGTGAAAGTCCACATTGTCTGAATCACATAAAAAGACCAGAGAAGAAGAAGGAAATTGTTCAGCTTTTCATAGTTACGCCTTCTAAATGGGCTTCGGGTTTTCTGTCTTTCATCTCTAGGTTTGTATGTATTGGTGTTCCCTAAATCTTGCTTTGAACTCACAGACTTTCTTTTCCTCTACAGACTGCACTATTCCTCTTCTCTTCTTGCCAGGGCAAGTCTCCTGCTCATGCACACAGACTGAGAAGTCCTAGCCGTTACTGAAGGCCAGGGCAAGAGACTTAAAAGGTAAGTAAGCATTTGGCACACTAATGGATATTTGAGGCTAGACACTCTGATAGTAGCAATAGCCAACGCGGTCTAAAAATACCTTGTAAGATTATATTAAGTCCGAGGACCCAGTGTGAGAGCTATTTTCACATGAAAACAATGTCTGTGACTTTCAAGGCAAACGTATTTGTTGTTTTGCAAAAACCTTAATCTGGAGAACTTTTCTATCTTCTCCTGTTGCCTCCTGCTCACAACCCCCATCATGTTTTTGTTCTTTCCACTGTTTAATGTTTATCTTCCTTTGCAAAAATAAAAGTCAGATGGGAAACTGTCTTTTCTGGGCATTCCCACAGCACGTATTTGCATTTTTGAGTAGTATCTCAGTAGCACGGTGTTCTTCAGATAATCTGAAATTACAGAGGCTATGCAGGTAGCAATCACAGTACTATGCACAACTATAATTGACCATGCCAAGCAAGAATCAACAGCCCAGAAACAAAATAGACTGGCTGAAAGTGCAAAGGTTAGCTGGCAACTTTATCCCAGCAAATATATGCAGTCCTGGCTCCTAGAAACTGCAGGTTAAAGGGCAATGACATCCTGGGGTGGAGATTTCTTTCTCTGTTGTCCCACCACAATGAATTTCAGGCAGTATTTTACAGTCCTGTGTGGACGAGCAGCAGAGAGTGACATCGGTTTCCAAGAAAACCTTTAATCTGAAGATACTTCAAAAGTTTCAGAAAACCTTGATCTAATCTGACAAACTGCAGCACCTCCAGACGATTCAATCAACTTGAAGCATTTATTTTCCTTTTTTTTTTTTTTTTTTTATCCTCAGTCTTGATGTCAGGAGGTGACAAAAGTGTGTCCCCCCCATTGCTGAAGTGAAAGGTATCCAGTTTCTCCAGCGCTGATGTTCTGACAGCTCAAATAGTAAGCAACAAGGATTTGAGTTGGGTTTTTTTTGTTTGTTGGTTGTTTTTCTTTTCCTGTCTGCATGAGGGCTGGAACTGCGTTTAAAAAGACACCACCAGCTTTAGACCGCAGAAGAGCTACAGAGGGGATCCGTGGTGAAAGGACGAGTTGCTGGGACCAGTCTGGCTCTCGGTGGGTCTTAAGTAACAGAGGCAGATGGAAAGTTTCTGTAGGAGAAAGATGCTAACACAAGCATCTGCAGTAAAGCAGGAGTCAAATGTCCTGTTTTTACAACCTCTGGCTTGTGTCCAGACTTCAGCCTCCCCATTCCCTTCCAATTCAGAGTGCAGCGTTCAGCAATGCTCGGTTCTGGCTGAGCTTTGGCCAGTTATTTTGGACAACTTCTTTCGGCACCGCTGATGCCAGCAAAGATCCCTGCCTCAAGGTTTTCAACTGGAACCACTCTTTC
>NW_009610086.1:156232-188186 GCF_000690535.1 Cariama cristata
CTGCTGAACTGGGTAAATAGGGAACAGGGCAGTATTACACTTCACCTCTTTATCAGGGTTCAAGACAAACCTTTCCCTCCTTTTTTCCTAATTTGTGCATATTTTGGCGTTCTTTTCAGAAGTTAGTTTTATTTTTAAGTTTCAGTCTGGGTTTCTGGAAAATGAACTTGCTGAAACTGATTGTGAAATTATTCCCCGGCAAAAGGTAAATACAAACCGTGCAGATATGCTGACAATAGAAGGAAGTTTTGACAAAAAATCTTTGTTTGTAAAAAGAATATTCTTTGGTTACCTATTATATGCTTGCATATTTTAATGTTCTCTGTTATGAAGTTGCAAATCTGCCTTCCTGGACCAGACCTAAAGCTGAGCCAATTCTCCTCCTGCTTACAGTGGTCTGGGAGAAAGGCCAAGAAGAATTTGTGTCAGTATTTCACGAAGGGGAGTGGTAGGGAGTCCACCTTCACACAAGGTCCCCAGCCTCATTATGGGATGGAAATTGTCTAAACATGAAGTATAATAAGTCTTGCACAACATTCATTCGCCATGACAAACTTCTGATATTCTTGTTCACCTTATGCATGCCCAATGGTGCTTTAAAACTTGCCAAGATACTGGGTCAGGCCACCTCTCTGTTTCTGATTTCCACGGCTTAATTACACACAACATGGAAACACTTCTTTTCCTCAGTTGTGATTTTTCCACCTTTTAACATCAGTGGATGTATTTACTAGATTCCCATACTCTTACAATACAACACATCCATTAAAAGGAATAAGTGCTTTTATAATAGTATTACACGCTTAACTGAGATCGTGTTTCTCAGGTACTAGATACAAAGACATGGTTCCTAGCGGTAATTGCTCACAGTTTGAGTAAACAAGGCTAAAGACCAGGGGAAACAGGTATTATTTAACAGAATCACAGATGATTCAGCCTCTCCTTGCACGTCAGCTGCTCCACTCCCTTCATCATCTCTGTGGCCCTTCCCTGGGCTCTCTCCAGTATGTCCATGTCTCCCTAGTACTGGAGAGCCCACACCTGGACCCAGCACTCCATGTGGCCTCACCAGTGCTGAGCAGAGGGAAGGATCATGTCCTTTGTCCTGCTGGCAACGCTCTTCGATACCATTTGCCTTCTTTGCAGCAAGGGCATATTGCTGTCTCATGGTCAACTTGGTGTCCCCCAGGAGCCCCAGGTCCTTTTCTGCCAAGCTGCTCTCCAGATGGTCAGTCCCAAGCTTGTACTGGTGCAGGACTTTGCATTTCTTTTTCGAACTTGATGAGGTTCTTGCCAGCCCATTTCTCCAGTCTTCTGGACATCAGCACAACCCTCTCGTGCATCAACCATTCCTCCCAGGTTTATATTGTCTGCACTCAGTGGGCAGAGATTTGACATCAAAAGAGGTGAGCAGCCCTCCTCAGACCGTACAGGAAGGCTGGGTAAAATCAGGAGCTGGCTTCAATCACAAATTATCCTTTTGTGTGCCACAAATTTTCCCCTTAACACACAGCAACTCTATTTGTTAATGGTTCTTAGGAATACCATATCTATTTCCTTTCTGGATTATTTTCATTATCACTGCAACCCACAGTGAATTGTAATGGGGCAAAACTATAAATCAGTGGTTCCTCTTTTGAAATTCTTATCTAACAAGATAGCTTGATGTGGAAGGAGTCACATCTGCTCTCAGCATTCGCTGGAGTGAGGCTCCAGTCTCTGACCACCAGGTCTTCCCTCTGCCTTCTGCTGCTGAGCATCCCTGCACCTCAGTCTCACCTCAGCCCTCTGAAATTTTGCTGATTCCCATTAACTCTGCCGACCTCTGAGCATTCATCCACCCCAAAGGGTCATGCTCCTGCTCTTATTTCTCCTCTCTGAACAGTGTGAGTCCTGTTGTTTAATGATCACTAGCAATAAATGGGAGAGACAGGAGAGTGCAGGAAATGCCTTCCCAGGTCAGATCAGTGTCCATCTGCCCTGGATTCCTGGGAAGAGCACACAGATCTTGGTGCTCCTCAAGGTCCGTTGTCCCCATAGTGCCCCACACAGCAGTTGGAGGATTAGGGATGTTAGAGGGTACGTCCTGGCTTCTTTTCTTTAGGATCTGTTTATGGATCTGTTGTTCATGAGGTTTTTCTCCAGTCCTTTTGCACCTGATGGTAGTTTGTGTTCACAACCTCAACCTCCAGTGGCAATAAATTCCCAAATGTCTCTATTTGCCATGTAAAATTTTTCTTGCTGTTCTTTCTTACCTGTTACAAATTCATTTGTATTTCATTGAGTGCCCACAATGCTGCTATTGAGGGATCAGGTAAACAATAGCTTTGCATTCCCCTTGCTATTGACTTCATGTTTTGTAAGCCTCTGTCATAGCCTTCCTCGGCCTTCTCTTCTCCAAATTGAAGCAATTCAGTCTTTTCAGTCCCTCTTCATCAGCAGTTTGCTCCATTCTTCTCATCATTTTAATTGCCATTCTCTATGGCTTTTTTGATTCTACTATACCCTTCAGATGCAGAGACGAGAGCTGCACACAATACTCAAGATCCATGGGGGCACCAAGGTTTTACAGCATGGCTATTTCCACCAGTATGACATGTAATGTGTATATATATATATATATATGGAAAAAAAAATCAAACAAAAACAACACACCAAAACAAAATAGAGGATGTAACCAATACAGACAGGCTGAGAAGGGCATCAATATTCTAAAGTGTCTGTAGGTAAAACCAGTGGTGAATAAGAAACAGAAGAGACACTGAAAAGTGAAGTTACAACATAGTGAGGAAGAACAGGATGCTTAGAGTAATCAGAGATTTGATATTGAGGCCTTAGAGAAGGAAAAGCTGTACTACTTGGTGCGGTGCAGTGTGGTAAAGAAATCACAGGCAGCTCCTGTGGGCAAGGAGCCAAGAGATGGAAAACAAGAGAAAGGGCTTGAGCAACTGCTGGTTGCAGAAAGAGAGGGAAAATAATTCAAAACCTTCTCTCCTAGGATTTGTGGCTGTTAAAACAAAACAAAACAAAGGACAGTGTTAAAAAAAAATGTATCCTCTTCTACAGAGAATATGACTTAATGGTCTGCAAAGTAAAGAATTAGAAGGAAAATCCACCCTGAAATTGATTTTTTGCAGTGAAAAGTAACTGATTAAAAGTATTAACAACAAACAGTGGAGCTACTTAAATTCAGATGACCACAGGGTAAAATCCCAGTGCAAGTGTCTATGATTTTATGAAAGCAATTTAATTAGTCACAAGTGACTAGGACTAAGGATTAAAATCAACCGCTATGGGAGAGGGCTAAAAGATACCATCTCCAGTTTGTGATAGGAGATGGGGCTCTTGGAAAAGAGCATGAAGGCAAGGAGGCTTTACAAGAGAAGTGAGGTTTAAGAGGAAAACTGCATCAGCGGTGAAAGAAGAGAGCCAAAGTGACGAGATAAAGACAGGTAATTCTGATAGACAAAAGATAAGGTCAGAAGAAGATGAGAAAAGAGGAAAAGGGTGTTATAACGTAGAAGGAATCTTCATGCGTTAGGTAAAAGATTTTAAGGAGTTACGAGGACAACAAAAATGAGGGTAAGTATCTGTGTAACGTGCCCCATCTGTACTCCCCACAATCAGCTTAACAACGTCTTTGCAGGGTGGACCTGCAGTATGTGGGGCTGGAGAAAGCCCACTCTTCCCCTAAGGTACAAGAAACAATTCTTTAGACATTAGACACAGCTCTCAGTGAAGGTTTTCATCTGGCTAGGTGGAAAATGAAGAAATAATCTCTTTCAATAAACATGAACAGCAGCAAAAAAAAAAATAAGTAAAGCCTTAAACCTGCGATTGCCTCAGATGGATGTTTAGGTAGAGCCAAAGCTATGCCCCTGTGGGCCATTTTACCACTGGTGGTGTTGTCCAGAAAATATTCAGGTTTTAGACCTGAGCTATCTGTATAATTTGATGCTAGGCTGTTTTTTCTGGCTTTAGCACCTGACCCGGCATTTATGCGTACAACCACCCTTACCGCTTTACTGCCTCATAATCTTTGCTAAATGGCATTTCAGATGAGGGCAGTGATCTGGCATCCATCTATGACACTGCTGGAGAGGCAAAGAAGGGCAGATAAGCAGATTTAATCTGCCGCTGCAAACGGATGCTAGGGGATGCATGAGGAGGCCTAGGCAGAGCCTCCTCCTTGCCGTCCTTCTGCCGGCTGCGGCCAGATAAGGGCGCAAACAGAGCGGAAAGATTCAGATTAGACCGACAACATCAGGGTAGTAAAATATCTGCTTATTCAGTGCCGCGGTTTCGGATGGGAAAACACAGCAAGGAGGCCCTTTCCTCACACACGCGTGTGTTCGGCCTCCTCTCACCCTGCCGGGGTGGGTGCCTATTCTTGACTCCGGTCGAGCTATTCACGACACCCGGAGCGGGGGAGCTGAAGCACAGAGATTAAGTCACTTCCCCACCAGCGGTGACAACCAGGAAAGAAACCCAGATTTCCTGCTTTGTCATTTCGGGCTTTAACCACAAACCTTTCCACCACAGGGTCTGCAAACCTCTCCTTTGCTTATCCCCCTGCTCCAAGCAAACTGCTCCACATCATTAGCAAACAACGACATTGGGGATGCTGGGGTTCAGGCACGGCGTTTAATCCCTTTGCTCCTCTCGTCTCCCTTTCTCTTCCCACAGAGGTCACTAACTTCAAGTGCCAGTGCCCAAAGCAGAAAGGGTCCTGCTGGCACCGTGCATCCCTGCTGCTTCTCCCAGGCATCCCCTGAGGTTCTCTGGAGCCTCCCCACCTTCTGCACAGGGGCAGGGGACAGGCACAGACCCCGTCTGTCTCCATCACCTGCAGGCTGCATCATACGGTCCATTGCGCTGCAGCAGGGCTGAGGTTCATGCAAGCTGCACCGTTGAGGCTTATGCAAAGGTGAACATAACTCTGGTGTTTTCTAAATGAAGGTGTTTTTTGTTTGTTTGTGCCTGGCATGTAAACACCTGTAATACAGTGTATTGATGTTTCTGACTTCTGATATAGATGGGCCTGTCTGAAATGTCATTACCTGAAACCTGAAAAGCCTTTATTCTTGCATGCCAGGGTCTATTTTTAATGCATGGCATGATCCTTTGCTCAAGAATGATCACTAGCTCCCCATTCATTTCTCCTCTGTTTCTTTGCTCAGTGATCATCCTCTGATCTTGCCGCTGTCCCCCCAAACCGTGGAAGAAACAGTCTCCCGCTATCTGCAGAAACACCCTTCCCTCCCGGCAGCCTCAGCACAGTCCCTGTCCCCATCGCCCAGGCTCCAACTGCCTCCTTTATCTGCGCTTACCAGCCCTTCCTCTGCCTTTTCACTCTGCCATCAAGGTCTAGAGCAGCTTCCCGTAATATTTTCTGGGCCACTTGTATCTTAACTTCTGCCTCAAGTAATCTCTGCCTCTGGGGAGCATTTTCCACGTCACGTCTTTCTGCAGCCCATCTATCTTTCTTTGCTCCCGACCCTCACACTTCCTCCAATCCTACTGAATCTCTTCTTTACTGACCTGTGATTTTAGGGTTTCCTGTTCTCAGGAGCCAGGATCTCCAGGCAATGTAATATAAACTGCCAAACCAATTTGCTTTTGACCTTCTGATTAAAGTATTTAAGCTAACCCTTGCTCTGTCACACTCTAAGTATACATTGCCCATGTCAGTTTCTCCTGCTATTTTTCCCCTTCATGTTTTTGGACCAAAACCTGCTTTTAATCATTGCTGCAGTTAAGACGTTTCACAAGGAATCAGTTACAGGCAATGTGTTTAACAGCTTGACTATTAAATAATGATGTGTGTATAGAAGAGTGTAAAAGAAGGTGCAAATGTTCTATGTATTATGTCTTGAAACTAAAAACAATGGGTATCATATAAAAAATACGGATCTAAACTCATAGCACTCTGTGTATTTCCATTTCCTTAGGAGAAATCAGGACACTGAGTGAAGATTATGCTTTAAACATATGGACCATTAAAAAGAATGTTTTGGAAAGCAGATATACGGAAAAGAACCATAACTGAGGATTTCCATGTTCTGTGCTCCTTTGTTTAGCATAAAGAAGCATCAATATCCAAGTTAACACAATTTATTATGAAATTTGCCTCTTTTTCAACTTTTAGGAGGGGATAAAAAAAAAATAATGCCATGAATAGATTAGTTTTAACTGGGATTAATGAGAGATTCTTTAAAAGTGTAAATACTGGCTGATGTGCATGTATAAAATTTTACTCATATTTTTAACACACCTAAATGCAGAAAGAATGATTTTTTTCTCTAGGTTTGTTAAAACCTCAGTTTGTCAGTGGTCTTCTCCATGGAGCTGGATTGGGAGTTTTCTTCTAAGCACATTTTTTAGATTCAGTCCTTGACCAGAAGAATGTTATTTCTCCGTCTTCAATTGCAGTCAGAAATAACTCAGATGTGATGGGACGCTCTTAGAGGTTATTCCAAGATTACCTCTGCTGAGAGACCAAACTTCAAAAGAGCTGCAGCCTTACACATCCCTGTGTAGGGGAGTTCACGAGAACATACGTATGCAGATACCCCCTTCCTTTGAAATCACCTGCTTCATTTGAAGTTTAGACATGCAATAGGGATCATTCATGAGCTGAAATCTGCGCATAAGTTTCTACAGCGTCGGGAACTTACTGAAGAAATACACTATTAAAAAATCAGGCACTCCCACACTTCGCCCTCTGCCATCCCACCCAAGTCAGAGTCACCAGTATCAGAGCTCTGAGCTGACTCTGGTTTCCACTTAGGCAACAATTTCAGCAACTCGTCTAGACCAAGACCATTATGACTCCGGAAAATGCATCTAGGGTAAGTACACTCGGGAAGCTAAAAAACTTCTGTTTCTGTATCTTAGGGTACAAACAACGCATTTTAAACCCACCGCATTTCTGCATCCAGAAAATCAGTAAAATCAGTATCAGAAATGCTATTCTCATTTCCCAGCAACATGTAGTTACCTGACACTTCAGGGGATAGGAGAAATGATACCTACTAAATCCATGTTAAGCAATCACTACTCAGGACTTTGGAATTTGCACTGGCTGTCAAGCTGTTCAGATGGAAGTGACAGTGGCAATTAGAGGGTCTCAGTCTCATTTTTTGCTGTACGGACTCATCTTGCTGCAGCCGCAGTCAGTGTAAGCACCTGAGCTTCTCACGGGGCAAAGGTTGATCAAGGCGTGTGGAGCAGAGGCTGCCTGCAAGCAGGGCTCCATGGCCAGGACTTGCCGAGCTCAGGTGCCATCACATCCCTGATGTGCCAAGAAAGATGGTGCTCAGAAAGATCTCGGAGAGCTCACAACCTACACTTTCTGTCCAGGAAAACGCAGACAGGAGTGTGCGTATGTAGCTGGCTGGTTAAGTGCCCATTGAGTTCTTTTACTTCTGTTGAGATTGTGGCATTTAAGGGCATTTTGGGCCATGCTGGGATCTTTAGTTGCTTAGAGCTGTGCCAACTCAAGCAAACTCAGTTTCCAAATGGTTCTGTGTGGAGCCAAGCTTGCTCAATTTGCTTCTCTCTGATTTTGCCTTTTGCTTACTTAACTGGGAGAACAAAGCGGGACCCGGGGCTCCGACCCACTGAAGAAGGCTGTCTCCAAACTGGTCCCCACAGTGTTGTCTAAGGGGAGAAATAAGCACTGTTAGAGCACAGTTAATCTCTTCTGAAACAGTTTTCTCCACCTGATCAGAAAAGCATCCCTCTGAGCACCCAGTCCTGTGTCACTGACATCGCTGGGAGCTATGCCCTCAACAACAGCTGTCTTTGGGTCTCAGGCACCTGTTGGACTTAAAGTTAAGTACATCGTTACATTCCCACGAAGTCACTCAGTCTTAAGCATACCCTGAAGAGCTTTGCAGAGTTGATGCCAGAGTTCAACCATGTAGTGGGTGGTTGGAGGTAAAGTGGTAACCGCAAAGACCTGCGATGGAGAGTCAGGAAAAAATGAGGTGCTCTCCGCAAAACACCCTTGTATTCTCTACATAACACCCTTATATTATTTATCCCCCTATTTAACTTACAAATCTGCCTGACATAGATGAAATTTTGATTTTCAGCTGTTTCACTTGAGATTTCCCTGGCTGTTTTCTCTCCTGAAGTTAGCCTGAGTAAATACCTGACTTTGTCCCCTAAGCCACTGCATACCGTTGTGTAACCTAATAAACCCTTTTATTTCATTAGCACCAGTTTATCCAATGTTCCGGACTAATTGAGAGTGGATTTCCAAGAAGAAAAAGGAAGAACATGTTCACAACCACAGACACCTCCTCACCTGTTTACGAAAGACAATGCGGGTTCTGCAGGACAGAAAAAATACTGGCAAAACAATACCGCATCTCACCTTTCTGCAATTTTCTCAGTCCGTATCAATTCCCTGAACTAAAAGCCTCATCATTCAGTGGTTAAATAAAAATGAAAGCGAAAAAGTAAGGTCGCTGTTTTCCTTCGCCCAGTTAGGATTATTGGAGCAGATTCCGCACGTACATGTGCGGAGATAGGCTCCCTCTCTGTGCTCTGCCTTAGCAATCGGGGAGGCGGCAATTGATGACCCCCATCTTGTTTATAGCCACTTGCTTCAGCGGCGTGTGATCTTTGGAAGGAAAAAGGGAATCAGAGGGAAAGACAAAACACCATGGCAGCAACAAGCCTGCATCCCAAGCCTGTGTCCTGCTGCAATCACCTTGACCTCCCTTGACCACGCAGCAGCGGTGGGGGAGTTCGGGCAGCGACCGCCCCGTGGCCGGCACAGTCGCTGTTCTTGCCGTACCCACCGTGGTCTCATCTCCAGACAGCTTGGCTTTGTTGATGCTGTTCTGGGGTCTCAGTTTAGCGCTCAGTAGCAATTTCTGGGCTACACCAGAAAACCTTGGGAATATGGTGCTTCATAAAGATATGGAAAACCACACGATAGGTTCTTTCCCAAGGAGCTTTGTGTCTAGGTGAGGAAAAGGCACGTAATAAATGGCTGAAAACCTCTGGAGGTGTGAGAACAACCTGATCCAGTACAAAATCTGCTATGGCAGAATAACCTCTCCAAAACCCTCTGATTGGTCTTGAGCAAAATTTGGAGTGGCAGCAGGAGCTTGTACCTTGTACAGTGTTTCTCATTGTGCAACCACAGTGGCTCTGATGATATTGGCACCTGAAAAGTAGATTCACCGTCTCAAGGACCCACAATGTCACCCTTCAGAGGCCTCCAGGAGCCACCCAACTCTCTCTGTTGACTTGGTAAGATGCCAGGATCCACTCTGTAAGTGCTCTGCCTTACTCTGAGCCACAGCTTTACGTTGAGGTGTTACCACACCTGGGCTGCATACCCAAAGCAGGTGGTATGAAAATAGCCTGACAACTCATCTCACTAGAACAACAAGGACTAACTAGTAGCACTTCTCATGCGGCAGTCTAATTTGTACACTCTTTGTGAAACAGTTCATTGAATCATAGAATCACAGAATGGTTTCATTGGAAGGGACCTTAAAGATCATCTCGTTCCAATCCCGCTGCCATGGGCAGGGAACCCTTCCACTAGACCAGGTTCCTCAAAGACACATCCTTGAACACTTACAGGGATGGGCCATCCACAGCCGCTCTGGGCAACCTGTTCCACTGCTTCATCACCCTCATAGTACAAAAATTTCTTCCTTATATCTAGTCTAAATCTACTCCCTTTTAGTTTAAAGCTACTGCCCCTTGTTCTATCGCAACAGGCCCTGCTAAAAAGTCCCTCCCCATCTTTCTTGTCAGCCCCTTTAGGTACTGGAAGGCGGGTCTAAGGTCTCCCTGGAGCCTTCTCTTCTGCAGGCTGAACAACCCCAACTCTCTCAGCCTGTCTTCATAGGAGAGGTGCTGCAGCCCTCTGATCATCTTCATGGCCTCCTCTGGAACCCCTCCAACAGGCCCATGTCCTTCTTGTGCTGAGGACCCCAGAGCTGAAGGCAGTACTGCAGGGGGGGTCTCACCAGAGCGGAGCAGAGAGGCAGAATCCTCTCCCTCGACCTGCTGGTCACCCTGCTTGGGATGCAGCCCAGGACACGGTTGGCAGTTTTCAGTCCATTTGTCACTCTGGATATAAAAATTGAAAATCAAAGGACTCGCTAAACTGATCCCATTTAAGTAGAAAGCTGACACATTTTTATCACTGCTGATATATTCCTATGTGCTGCCAAGAGGGCCTGGGGAAGAGGATCCAAAGGAATTGGTGTATTTTATAAACAAACCAAACAATGCAAGAGCATGTTCAAGTATAAATTATTACTGAAACCGAAGAGAGGACATCATTGCTACAAGATCCTCAGATTCAGAGCCCTTTCCAAGTCAGAGTGCTGGCAAGCTGATCTTCTCTTGGCATTTGCTTGGGTCGCTGTCCTGGCAGTCCCTGGCACAGATCGGGTCCTCCTCGCAGCCTTGGCAGGGTTGCTGTAAGAAGACATGCAGTCCATTCCGCTGTTGTGGCCTGGAGCACCAGACCCGAGGCACAGGTTTCTCTCCGAGTCACAGGTGGAGATGGAGATGGATCCTCACAGGCATAAAAGTTTGTTGTTCCCATAGGATTTAGGTATGGAGCAGTAGGGCCACCTGATGCAAAGGCAGAATTGCTGGACATGCCATTCAAATTTCTGGCTCAGCGTTTGCTGAAGTGAAGGCTGGATTTCATCTACACAAACCAAGTAGCTTGTCTGGTAATTTGTCTGTTCTTTTCAGCTAAGAAAGAGCCAGATAGCTCTACTCTAAGCTGTGAGCCGCGCTTAGGACAGTGGTGACAGAGGCAGCAGAAGCACGGTCCTTTGTGAACATGGACAAGTCAGATAGGCAGGTGTCCTCAGAGCAAGGTGGGGAAGGGCTGGAGAAGGCAGATCTGCTCCATGATCTCTCCAGTGAGGCCATGGAAGCTGGAAGCGTGATCAAGGCTTCTTCTCACCTCCATGTCCAGGAGATTTGAGGACCTGTCAAATTGCTGGATGCTGTAATTCAGGATTAGAAATGATGTATTTGGGCAGTTTCTACAAAGGAGGGTACAAGGAGAATCAAGGAACTGGGATGACCATGCAGAACTGATACAGGCAGTAGGGACTAGACCTTCCTTTAAGGATTTCCCCAGAACTTGGTCCTTTTGACAGGCATTTTCCGAGTCATTTCTAAGGGAGAAGGACTTTTATGAGTTCAGCCAGTCTTTTAAGAGTCATCTTCTGAAAAATCATTCATAAATTCCTATTAAAAGTTCATGGGGCTGCTAGGCTACAAACAAGGACACCAAAAACACTAAGAAAAAAAAAAAAGATAATAAAATATGTGTCCTCTTCTGACTCTTACCCACTTCGGACTCTGATCTTTCAAGGTCAACTGCAGATCCAGAGAATGAGCTCATGTCCTGCCTCTGCCGCCTGGCACCGCTGCCAGGGCCTCTTGCAGAGCCAAGACTCAGCACAGCTTCAGCCCCACGCTCTGCCCCTCCGAAATCTGCCCTCGCCCAGCAAAAGGCACGTCGCCGGCCAGGGACTGGCATAGGATGCACCCAGGCAGCTCTGTTTTCTTCCCATTTTGCTTGCTCTGTGACTCTTGGAATGTGTTTGCACATGGTGGAAAAAATGCAAAGAGCAGAGAGAAGCGGCCAGGAATGTCACCCTCCCCGTCACCCTCCCTATTGGCGCTCGGCTGTGGGGCCAGCAGACACGGTGGCTCATGCCAGCATCAGTACCCAGGGAAGTCGGAGGAGTGCCTGATGTCTGTAGCAGGTGAAACACCAGAGATGAGGTGAATTTTTGGGGTAATCCATTTTGGAACTAAAAAAGGAAAATGTATCGTCTGCACAAACTCAGTTAACGCAGGCTTGCAGCGGAAGAGGCGAAACCTGTTTTGATCAGAGAACTGGCTTGCAAGGATTATAAAGTATTTCACAAACTTTCAAACCCGTCTTCTCCTCCCCGTTTTCGTTAACGGGCATCTTTTATCCTGTCATAAGCAACAGCAACAAGACTAATTAGTTTAACAAGTACAACAAATGGTTTTATTGACAAAAGAAGAACCCTTTGAAATATACATTACATCCACAAAGGATTAAATTACACCCTATTATCCATTTTCCATAAAATACAGATTACTTTGATAAATCACGACTAATGTTATCTTTGGCTGATAAGAGCTCTGTGCTTATTTGTGTGGCTTCTATAAATAGCGTGTTCTGAATTTTTTTTCTCCCTAAATATAGTCAATGATACAGTCTGCCAGGCATTTTCCTGCAATTTGACAATACCACATCTGTGAACTAGGCAGCAAATGAAAGCTTCATTGTCTGCATATGAAACACACAACAGTCTCTTCCTTTTCTGTCAGCTGCTCTGCAGTCATCTATCAAACACCTTTCAGCCATCTCTTGCTTGATCAAGATCAAGGTTTCCTTACTTGCTAAAGCAAGGTAGTCAAAACAAACTTATTTTAAGAGAAAAGCCTTTGTGGTTTGTTGTTTCATTGTATGCAAAGTCTGTGTGACAATTTAGCGTGAGGGGTCACACCCTGATTTAGGCCTTAATATACATAAGATATGTACATTAATGTACGTAAGATATGGGGTAAATGTAAATTTTCAGCTGCAAAGGACTCCTTTGCACTTTTGTCTTTCCACAGCTTTCCACTAGAGGATTCTGCAGACTGTTGAAGATTTACCCGCGTCATCTTTGAAGGGCTGAACCCCTCAAGGTCAAGGACCAAGATAAAAGCAATGTCTGGGGTTTACTTCAGCCCCACACCGGCTCTACGTAAAGTAGCTCTTTACTCCAGGACGTAGACAGTTGGGGTATCAGAAGACGACCTTTGTGTGACAAGAAGTTCACCCACCTTTTGAGCATTTGGTAACCACATCTACTGGGCTAGTGTGAACATCTCCACTGGAGCATCAGCCCAGGTAACCCAGTTGGGCAGCAAATGCCTGGCTTAGTACAGCACAGGAGCATATGCTCACTTTGAAAAGCTTTTGAAAAAGTAGTTTGATTCTAAAAAACTGAAGTTGGCTTCCTACCATGCAGCGAATGGCTGGAGAGATCTGCCCTACCATACGAAGGGCATTACCTCTCCTGCTCTTCAAGACAAATATCCAAGCTCAAGATATATTAATTTCCCACGTTTTGAAATTCTTTCAAGAAAACAAATTGACTCTGAGTTCAACTACTGCTTTGTATATCATCAGGTGACTCAAAGCATCTCATTTTACTCCAAATCACCCAAGGGTTAGAATTGTTGCAGGATTGTCTTGAAGTTTAGTTTCCAAAGTGCTTAAGAGCAGTGGAGAAAAGATGTAAAGGTTCTGGAAACCTTTAACAAGTAAATACAATATGTGAGGGAGTTCGGTTATATGACATACCTTTTACTTCCACTGCCAGTTTCTTCAACATTTTGAAAATTCTCCGAATTATTCAAACATAACATCAACTTATGCCATCTAACCCTACCATGGCTCTTTTGGATTGGTGCCCTCATCATAACCAAATGGCTTTTTCTGCATTTTCCCTCTGAAGCAGGTGGCAGTAGATGTCAAACCAACCCACAGCCATGTCTGTGTTGCTTCTGGAGGGTGTGTTTTGCTCGTGGAAATATGTCTAACCCCCTCGTTTAATTTTCAAAATTTTATAAGCTTCCCACCCCCTGGGTTGCCTGCAAAGTGACTCAGCAAGGCAAGCAAAGGGATCAAAGAACAGCTAGACTTTTTTAAATGAATGGAAAAGTTTAGCGGTTCTGAAAGTATTTTCCTCCAACACATATTTCAAAAACTTTAATAAAAATAATTACAGCTGAGTCTGTTAACAGAAAAAATGCAGGGCTAGAGTCATAAATCTCAGAGAATAGGGAGGAGTGCCCTGAAATGCTGGAAAACAAATGTATTGTCACCTTTCCAAAGCTCCTTAAGCTTCTTTTTTCCTACACCAGAAAACAAAGAATAACTGTTGCTGGGCTGCTGTGTGCTTGCTAAAATTACAACAACTTTTGTATTTTACTTCCATAGTGGTGTGCAGATTTATAAAGAGGGGAGGAGAAAATTGTACACATAGGATCGAACACAGAGGCACTGGCACCAGTGCGGACAAACCACCTTGGGTCCAACCCAAACTCAACTCTGCAGCTTGCTGTTTGCTGGATATTCTGTGGGTGATAAATCCTGGGATTCTGATTCTGTTTCAGGGACTCATGTATTGGAGGTGAAAGACAAGCTCCCTGTGTAACAACTGGAGGAAGATCTAGACATTGATGTCCTCAGGAGTGGCCTCACATACATGCCACAGGGCCAAACTCCTCCTTGATTATTCTATCTCATGCCTCCCATATTTTGAATTGATGTACGCACAGCTGCTAAATTCCAAAGAGAAGAAACAGAGCTGCCCTATCTCATGCTACACAACAGCCAAGGGTTTGGGTGCTCTTCAGGAAGGTGGGAGATGTCAATTCCAAACTCCTTCGGCCCAGAACCCAGCTCTCCTACTTCCCACAAAAGTGCTCTTTGCATCAGACAAGGAGGCAAAAAGAGGCCTTTTACACCTCTGTTCTCAGAATTGGATTGTCAGTGTCAAACGCTGAGAGCATCATCTACTACAGTATTCAAACACCTCTCTTTACCCAGTTTTCCCAAACATACCGCTGTCCAGCACAGAATAACAGACTCGTGGTGAAGGCATGCCCCTCCATATAAAGTGTTTAAGGACCAACAGTAGAAGTGCCGACTAACTCAGCCCAGCCAGGTTCTCCATCTCTCCATGCACTGTGATGCTCAAGTCAGACCTGCAGTAACTGGTCTGAATACGGACCCAGTATCAGCACCCAGAATGACTCCTTTTACTGCAACGCTTATGGGTCATCCATTTAACTGAGAAATTAGAGGACTGTAGCTGCACTGTTCCTGGTGTGGAAATCCTGGGAATTTGTAAAATAAAATGGTCAGAAATGCCAAACTAGAAAAGGCAGGTCAAAATCCAATCACCTTTTCCTTCCTCCTCTTAGGAAGGCAAGCAAGAGGAAATAACAACATGGAAGACAGAAGTCAGTAAATCAAATGCTTTTATTGACATTCTTTCTCATTTGTGATCCTTTATCGCTTACTTTAATTGCGCAGACCAAAATTAGTGATTGACTTTAATTTTTATAAGTTACAACTTTTATAGCGTTTGCATTTTTATTAAGAGAAGATAAAATCATGGATAAGTCTCTACGTGGACTCAAAGATAGGAAGCAACTTCTTACTAATCCTCATGCAAACTACTGACGGATTATTGGAGGTGGAGGTTGAGTGTAATTTCAGGAAAAAGTTCACTCTTATGAGTATGTTCGTCTAATAACAAGCTAATTTATAATCCTTTCATAACTGATGTAATTTTCACATATTAGATAATAATTATAGCCATATTAAGCAATATTAACATTATTAACAACGAACAGCCTTCTGAATATATACTATGGTAATGCAAAATCTGAGTAATTTAAAATGCCTTACCTAGTAAAAGAGCATAATTTTCCATTAGAGCTTTTCTAAGCTTCTAGAATTTTTTGTCTTACAGGTCTGGAGTTTTTAAACAGAATAAATTGAACATTCCCATTTACAGAAAAATTTATGCCTGATCCAAGAACTCCAGGGACACTTAACACTTTCAAATCTTTTTCTATTATACCAACAAATTATGCCCATTTAGAAAAGGAGCTATTGCTTTATTGTGGTATTACCAAGGAAGCTGATTTCTGAGCGCACTGGATATATCTTGTGCAATGAGTTTTCTAAGAGACTAAAATGTATTGCTGCTGCTCTTCTCTATTTCTTGCTCTTTTGCAAGCATACACTAAACTGCAGACTTGGCTGCCATTAAGTATATATTTTATATGGGGAATATTATTACTGATAAAAATAAAATATGTAAGTTATTCAATATGAATGAATGCTCATGTCCCCCTTGATGTATGTAAATAAGCCACATCTAACATGAGCGTAAATTCAGGCAACTGTAATAACTCTGTGGCACCCACACAACAACAAAGAGGGGGAAAAAAAAAAGTGAAATGCTTCCAACGAAACAGTTAGCTTAAATTATCCTTTAAACAAACAAACAACCTAAGCCCCAAAACCCCGAATTCCTTTAACTAACCTTCTGCTTCCAGAAGGTTTCTCTATAACAAGGCTTTCCTAAAAGAAGAGTAAGTTTAAGGAAATTGCAGAAAATTATCATAAGGCCCAACAGAGCACAAGTATCCTACTTATCTGTTTTCCTCTTTTACTGGAAGCAAAGGTCCTCTGAAGTATAGCTCTCTATATAATTCGGGTTTCTACACAGAGCAGGTTCAGCTTTGTACCGAAGAAGGAAAGAAATGAAACCTTCACTCATGGCTTTCTACGCATCAGCCTAGAACAACTACACACCCCGGCTCTCTCACGTAATTCCCAGAACAATCTGTGGTTGCCACAGGTGAACTTCACTATCATGCTTAGGAGCACCACCTCAGACATTTAAACCATGAAAATCTTTTGGTGGATTATTAACGGAATAAATAAATGCTTGTACTAGGGCAGACGGACTTCTTCTGTACTTAAAAAAAGGCAAAACAAAAACCATGTACACGTGAAGGAGCAATGGCCATAGTGCTGTGCAAACCATTTCCCTAACCTACATTGTTATTGGTCCCAGCCTTAACAGAACTGCAAGTTTCAACTGATACAAGGATTCTTACAAAATGATTGCACTAAAACAAAATTCTTCCAGTAAAACAAAATGATACAAATAATTTAAAGCATTAAGTTCCAGGTTATGTACACGCATGTAGTTCAAATATTTCTTTTTCTTACAGAAAACACCAGAATTGGGAACAATAATAATGGATTCCAAAAAAGCACACAAATTTTGCCCCACAGATTTAATCAACAAGATTTGAAAAACAGCATCAAATATTCTGAAATGATTTATGAGTTGTAAAGTGATGGACTTGAGACATTCAAAGTATATCAGTTGTATTACAATTACAGTTATCAGCATTTACTGATGATAGGCTGAGAAAACGAGTGAAGGAACAGGGAAAAGAGCAAATAAAAACATCGGTGAGTTCGTAAGAGACACTGGTTCAATCTCTAGTTGAAAGGATTATGTACAGCAAGGAAAAAAAGCTTCTTTCTCCTTTACTCCCCTTTTCAAATAGATTGCATATTGTCAAGGTCCATTTCCATTAGAGGAATACATTAAAATAATTTTTAATCTATATTCTATTTTCTGGCCTATAGAAGGTATTCAAAGACACAGGAAAGACTAGACTTCTGCCAAGCAGATTAAACAAAACCACATTCCTACATATTTTAACTATACAGTTGCACATCAAAATTCAAAACAGAAAAATAACTTGATGCAAATACTCAACGAATACAGAATTATGGATTCTGATAAATCTCAGGGAAACAAGACTATGAAAGGAGTGCCTGAACTTGATGAGGAGATCTGAGTAGTATGGTTTCTGGATCCTTATATTCATTTGAAGGATCCATCACAGCTGCATATAACTCACTGTAAGCTCTGCAGACCAGTTCTGTTGACTGTTTTATTATCTGCTCTCTAAAAAACAAAATGAAAACATAATTTGCAAATCATACGGAATATAAGTGTACTACATACAAAGAATTAAAGGTATACGCTAAAAATATACATTAAAAATCAGCCTCAGTTACATTAAAAAGCCCTTTTACTTCAACTGTGAAAACAGCTTAAAGTTTTAAAAGAATAGGCTTCTTCATCTCTTTGTATCATACATAAACTCACATATATGATCCTCATAACCAAGAAATTAGTTTCTTTATTTCTGCAATCATGAAAAAAAATAGTAGAAGGATTTAATCTGCATACATTAGTTTTTCACCTGCACTACCCTGCGTCTTTTAAAAGATCAATAATCTTACTGATCTACCTTCTACTTCCTGTGGTTTCTCGCTGTCCTTTGTAAATACACACTTTTTCAGCAAAATACCAGCAAATACTTTCTATTTGCTTTATCTTGACAACACTTGATTCCATAATCGGTCAAAATGGAAGAGCTGAAAGTGATAGTGGACAAAGATTTAAAACTTGCTATAGCCTTTTACTAACAATGCTGTTACCAACAAGTCTGTATCCAGTTATTTTTCTGGATCTAAATTGAGTAACAATGCACAGAGATTGGATGCTAAATTTAACTGGAAAGTTTAATATTTTTTAAAGACAAACTAGTATTTTTATTTTACATTGCCCATTGAATCTGTTTACTTTAATCACCATGGTGATGTGTTTACAGTTGCACATGCATTTTTAGCTATCAGAAGTAGTAGTTCCAACTATTTTACAGCCAAACCATGCAAGTGGAATGCCAGGAGAAGCTGAGGAAACCAAGGTAACCATGAATACAGATTCAGCTCTGCTGTAATAACGCAGCAAAGGAATAAGGACACCAAAACTGCACCCGCTTAAATTAGGGCTGAATTTACCAGCTGTTGGGAACTGACAAGTTAAAGAAATCTCAAAGACCAAGTGCACAGAACTTTGTCTTTTCAGGAAATATTAAGAAATGGAAGCTATGAGAAAGAAGATCAAGAGACAAAACTTGCATTTTATTCTGATGTTAAGTATCCATATTTTTGATATACAGCATCAACTGCCAGTATCACCAGATTATGAGCATACCTGAAAAACAGACTAGCCTTATAATAGCAAATTTAGAAACACTATTGTAAGGGAAATAAATTCAAGGTGTTCAAGTAAAACAACTGTCTCTGAACACAGTTTGGGATCACTAAGCTACTGTAACATGACAATCTTTCAAGGAAGTACTGCACATGGAATTTGTATAAAATTAACTGTATTGCACCAAATAATATTAAATCAAAGGTTCATTAAAATATTCCAGAGGATCGAACAGCATCAAACAAGTCTTTCCATCACATAATGTCAGTGTCATTAATCAGTATATTAGGATTTCAGTTGCCATAACAACATGATACATCTTATCACTAACACAAATGGTAACACATTCTAAAAATAGTAAAGCCAGCATTGAGTTTCTGTGATCCAACATAAACGAAAAGAGCTTTTCAAGACCAACAACACATAAACAAAAAGCTTAAATCTCTTTAAATGAGCAAAGGAATTTGCAAGACAAGAGCATGCACTGGCAAATGTTGGAAGGAATGTTCTTCATAGTTGTAAAGCTTAAATGATATTGTCAGTGAGTATGTAAGACACTAGTCCCTTATCAAAAGCATGTGGTCTGATTTTGAGAACCAAAGAACTCTTGGGTTTCAGCTCAACCGCTGGAACAGTGGATCACAATTCTGTCATTTCAAGGAAGATGTCTTCAAAACTGACATCAAACGTCCACAAAACTAACTTGAAAATTTCAACTACTATAGCCAGAGATTAAAATTATAGTACTGGTTAAATGTTTCACTTTAATTTTGAGAAACTTTCGCATTTTGAAGGTTTATTTACTACAGAACATATTGACTATTAAGACCCTGATTCTACAAGCATGCATCTCTGTGAACAGGTATCTTAACTTCAGAAGGACTGCTTGTGTTTAAAGCTGTATGTTTGAAGGCTAAGGAGTTAACAGACCTTTTTTTTTTTTTTTTTTTTAATTCAGAGCAGAACCTGACTTATAGCATTGAGTTACAGCAGGTTAATAAACCTCGGTGTGTTGGCTGACCTGCAGCAGCTATAGCAATCAACCTCACACAGGCTCATCTCTCACCTCTCAGCTGCCCACTGTTGCAAGATAATATGAAGTTGGCTTAAATTGTGCTGAGAGGTTTAAAAACCTTATCAATGGAATAAGGCTAAGAGCGCATACATGACCAATTTATCTTAGTTAATCTGACAGAAGAAATTATTAAGCTGAAGTAATTTCACTGTGCTTGAGTCTTTATGGTAGCATAAAGTCTACGTCTGAAAAATTGTTTCTGTGTTAGCAAGTGAAAAATTGAGGCTTTCAAAATACATTTACTGTTATTATGGTTTTTAAATAGATCTACATTAAAAAAAAAAAAACAAGAGCTAAAATACAGGTTTAATAGCTTGACACCTAGAAGCAGAAGTTGTAATGTTTCACTGACGTTACTGCTCAAGCTACCCTGTTTGATCTGTACTGAAGCAGAAGAGCTCTCACACAACAGGGTCAGCTGGGCTGGCTGAGTCGTGGGAACGGTAAACCTAGCATAGATATGCAACAAACTACTGAAAAGCCCCTTGCCAAGCCAAGTACCAGGTGTGTGGATTGAAACGGGAAGCCTTTGGATGAGGAGAACCTCAGCAATACAGCAGGAGAACCTGGAACTAGCTGACTGTTGTAGGTCCCTTCCAACCGAACTATTCTGTTCTAATAAATTCCCAACAATAAATATTTTTCTCTTGACATACGTAATATTTTAATTGCAAGATGCTGTAATACAATCCTGCTGAGCATAGGTCCTATTAATGAGACTCCAACTATTGCTGCATTACACAAAATGTGATGTGCTACTCAATTTCTGGTATATTCTGTAACCTGCATCCTTCACTAAAGCATGAAAAATAATGTCAAGAGAAGTTTTTTTGATCAGTGAAGCATATAATTCCTGAGTTTAAGTATTACAAAATGTCTTCATACGGTTCACATTTAACTGGAAAGAAATTCATGGCACTTTCCTTAGCCTTAGGGTTCAGCTATATTCAAAAAAACAAGAGATAAATAATAAAGATCTTTCTTCTATACTTCAAAGACAAAATCACTAAAAGAAAACATTTTAGGTGGAAAGTAAAGTAATCTCAGCACAATATTCAATGACACAGAATGCCAATACTCTACAGCAGAAGACAACCAAGTTGAAAATTCTAGACTTGATGGAGCAGTGGGGATAAAGGAAATCTTGAGTGGAGAATTACATATTTCATCTGTCTTTGGAATGCTTACAAAATAGTTCTAAAAAAATTTACAACTAAGTTGACAAAAAACTGCTGACGCAGTAGAATATGTTCAAAATAGATTAGTGTACTTCATTTTGATGATGTCTGTTAAACCAAGAGTAACTACTTCAGAAAGTTACAGAATTACATATTCCTCACTGCTTGTTCAAAAAAAGGAGAGTCAGAACAAAACTGAATTGTGACCTGAAGGACAATACAAATATGACCACAGCTGATAACTTGAATTCTCATCATGATCCACTAAAACCTAATCAAATTAGTCTTTCTGATCATTATGCAGGCATAATAGAAATTCAAAGCTGAGGTACTTACTTCACAGTGGCACTCAGAAGGAAATTCAGCTGGGACATTAACAGACTATCTGGAGCAGACAGATAGCGATCAAACTGAGCCTAGGGGTTAAGGGGAAAAAAGGAGAGTATGAGATCAACATATTAAAAACTTGCGGTTAGATGAAAATAGGTAAAAACAGAGATGTCTGAAAAGCAATTACATTAAAATGGTACCTTCTTATTTGATAAAAAAATTCTCTTTTTATATATTTAGGATAGAGTCTAAGATACTATGTAAATGTTTAAGGTAGAACTGAACAGTCCAAACCAAATGTCTAACTTCAGCACCTTCGCCACCAAAATTTTAAATTTCTGACTCTTGAGGTCTATGGGTGGAGGGGCAAAGAATGAGAATCTAGCTTCCATAATTACCCATCTAAGTTTCTTACGCAGCTGGTGCATGTGTGCATGCACCTCTGAAGATCAGACTTAAGTTTATTCAGTGCAGAGGCAATACAGCAGCCTCCAGACAGAAATCTAATCTGTCCCAGTCAGACATGTTGCACTTTTCTTTTTTACACACTTCTTTTTACTTTTGGCAGGGAGTCACTGCTTAATAGTCTAATGAGCACTTATGTTGGGAAAAACACGAACAAGAGACCTAATTCAGGCTCCTCAAACTGCTTCTAGGCCTACTTCTCCTTCCCCTTATAATATAGTGAAAAAAACCTGTGGTCCTTTGATTCTAGTAGTTTGGGGAGGAAAAAACTCAGAAAGAAGATTACTGCTGTCTTCAACTATCTATCAGAGAAGCTGTGGATGCCTCATCCCTGTAAGTGTTTAAGGTCAGGTTGGATAGGGCTTTGAGCAACTTGGTCTGGTGGAAGGTGTCCCTGCCCATGGCAGGGGGCTTGGAACGAGATGAGCTTTGAGGTTCCTTCCAACTCAAATCATTCTATGATTCTATGATCAAATGGGTGACTACAGAGAAGATGGAGCCAGGTCTTCTCACAGGTGAAAACATGAGGAATACTGGACACATATTACACTAAGGAAAATTCTGTTTAGATAGTAAGAGGAAAAATTCTCACCAGGAGTGTCACTGAAAACTGAACAGGTTACCCAGAAAAGCTGTGTAATCTCCATTCTTGAATTACTCACTCAGGCAAGGCCTTAGGCAACTTTATCTAATGATGGCAGCCTTCCTGAACACTGAATGACCCTTCTCAAGCTGGTAAACCCTAAAATACACGTCCATCTCTCATTCAGATGTGCAAAAAGTGGGCACAAATGACTCATGAAGTCACTCACAATTCTCACGAATTAACTTTTCAGGGTTATCTGCCCTCGTTCAGAAAGCAAGGGAGCTTTAGCTGAGAGTAAGCTATGGACTTTACTAGAACAGCACTTGTAAGCACACAAGAAAAACTTAAAAGGCTGGGACCTGGAAAACTTTCAGGTTAAGCTGGGAGGCAGTGAATCTGCCTGCAAGTACTCCCTCCACATGGTTTAAATCCTGGGAAACCAACAGATTAGGCCAACAGATGGGATTTATGTGGGTTTGATTTCAGCATACTAGGTTCCACCCTCTGTGTTCACAGAAGCAGACTTTAAACAAAGCAATAAAGAAAATAAAACAGTTGGATTCTTCTCTAATGTTCAAGTGAAATTGCTATGTACTGCTATAGATAACAGAGTTACATACATATAATTTAAAGAGATCATCCCCAAGCTGCAGTCTTTAAATTCCTTGTTGGTCTACAAGACCATGATAAATAGAAGATATTTTAAATGCAAAATTTATAAATATTGATAAGGCGGCATGCTGATCTGAGTAAGCCACTGAGCGCTCTGTGCCAGAGCTCTGTCCATCCAGCCATCTCAGGAATCATTGGTTTAAAATTTGAACAGAGGAAAACATGCTACACTGACACAATTCGGAGAGATTCAACACACAATTTTTTAGAAGACCTTTTTTTAAAAAAAACTTTTCTTTTAAAAAGACCTATTTTTGTGGGGGTATACATGTACTGCCTGATAAGCGGGCTTTATTTACATTTAAACTTCCAGAATAAAGCTAAACTTGGCTAAGCAAGAAAAGTGGCAGATCACATATTACTGCCTCCTGAACTGTGATATTGCTATCTCTATGCAAAATAGCCTTCACACACTCTAAGAAAAAATATCAGCTGATAATTTGTTTTAAAATATATTGTAGCTTTCAACTCAAAAAAAAAAAAAAAAAAATCACTGTGACATAAGCCCAGCACCTAACTTCTGAGTTTAGCTGAACTATTTGCATAAAATCAAAGCCTTAGGACTAAAATTATAAATGATAGCAGAATCTATATTTCAAAGCATACAGGCAAAAAAGAAACTTTGGTGATTAAAACTAATTAGAGCTAAGTATTTGCTTGTAGCAATTCAAGATGTCTCATGGGATAGCATTCTTGTAAGTAAAGTTCTGTTTCTCAAGGCTTAGAAACAAATATTCTATTACTACCCTTTCATAAATAATTTATGTATTTATTACTTCAAGTGGTCAAATTACTACAAATGAAGAAAGTATTCCCAGATGTGTAATTCAGCTATTCTTAAAGAGTATGACTGGTTAGACGAATATCTACTACATCACATAATTAAGAGTATTTGTTCCCATGACACAGCACCACCAGCATAATATGAAATTGTGAAATGCTCACCATTGCAACCTTCAGGGACACGGAATCCATACTTGGCAAATTTGAAAGAGGACCCTAAGAATCAGTAGTCAAAGGGAGGGGAAAAAAAGGTCATATTAGCATGTGGAAAAAAAATAAGAAATAATAAATTATACAATCAGTTTAGTACTAAATTGTTGTTTGGTCCTGCTACAGGATCTTAAATGTTTGGAAACTGAATCACTATATCAATACTGAAATGCTGTAACAGTTCATTTGTATGCTACCGCTCCCTTAAATGAAAAACTCAGAATATTGAGTTCTTAATATATCCTTTCAAGTCCTCTTTCTTCTTCACCATTAAATTATAAACCCCCAAAAAAGCCTTCCACAAGGTCTAGGATAAAAACTGAACTGCAAACTGGCCACATCTCTCCTTGGTGTTCCAGAATTAGAGAAGACAACTTCCCTCTATTCATTTGTTCCAGGACTGTGCAGAATTCAAACCTGCTTCCCAGCAAATCTTCTAGGCTGGTATGGTATTACAATGTATACATGCTGCCTAACCTCCCAGCAAATCCCGTGACAATGTCACCTCTGCAGCCAGCCAGCTGCACAGATATAAATGAAAATTGCTACATTCCATTCACAATCTGCCCTGGTCGATTTGAAACTGGTTTTAGAACAGGAGATAGGCTCATGAATAGGAAATGAAACTGAGTCATTTGTCAAGACTATTTATACATTTATTTATCCATCTTTATACAAAAAAATCTGTTTAGTTTGGGCACTTTATTCAAAATTATTGGCTGAAGAAACAACGTAAAGCTCTCCAACAAAGTTCTGCTTTCTCCAGAAAACACTGTTCTTCACCTTCACAGAAGATCACAAAAGGACACAGGCACAGCTGAAGGGAAGAGGGCCTGTACTAACACCTATCACATAACAAATGTGGTTCACAAGAAAGGGAGATCATGAGCTCTGAATTCCAGTTTTCAGCTCACTCTCAGAAATCTCCAGTTTTCACTTTTAAAATCTCACTGTCTTGGTGCTAGAACAGCTAGAGCAATGAATAAGGGCAAAAGAAAAAGTTACTTCAAATCACTACTAAACTCCTCTGTCAATTTTTCACAGAAGAAAAACGCAGTAACTACCTAATGCGTGCAGGGTATCTATCCACTCCACCTATGGTGCTATAGCATGCAACAGAAGAAACCTGAATGCTACACGCACAGTAGGTCCAATTTGTTCTAGGTGTCATGGAAGTCGTATACATGCTCAGTATCTCTGTTTTAAAGCCATCTTGACTCTGACACTTCGAGGCATATTAAACTACCTATACAGTTACTCTGAGAATGTACAGGATGTCTGTGGTGTACGGAGTCTGTCGATGTACACAGATAAGCTGCACAGAAGGACTGCTGCATATCAAACCTATTAGGCTTAGTGAACATACAGCACAGGGGAAGTCTGTAGTTGCAAGGTGCCTTTGTCTAATAGACCTGGTCCTGTGTGAAAAATCAACAGGTATTACCGAGCTTTTGCTTTCAGAGGAGCTTAATTTGCAAAAATATTAGTGCCAAAATGCTTCTAGTTGGCTAGCAAGCAGCACCTCCTCAACATATACATTACATAATGTATATATCTTACCTGTTCCGGTTTGTGCTGCTGCACAGAATTATATATGTAACTCAGACCAGCTCTTGTTAACACGTAGGAAGCTTGCTCATTTATGAGTGTATCTAAATGAGCTTCAATCTGAAATATTAAGCATAAGGTATTTATAAAATGTGCATGAAATATTAAATACAACAAGCTCTGGGTTTAAAAGGTCTAGAAACGCAAATAAGAAGAAAAAACACAAATAAGAAGGAGAGTGATCAACAAACAAGGAAAAATCATAAATACATAGAGCATAATTATTTTATCCACTTACATCTTCCATATTACAAGGAGCCAATAATAAAAATACAGATAATTCTTTCATGTCTGACTAACAGAAGAATCTTATTTTTTTATTTGTAAATTCAACAGCAACAAAAATTAACAGTTAAGTAAGAAAAGCTCTAATCTTAAAAATTGCTATATCATTTTATTTTGATACAGTTCTTTGAAAATACATGATAAAAATCATCCAACTCTTATGGAAGATATTGACAATAGCATGGCAGTTTTATAATAAACAAGGGAAAGAATGAGTCTTTCACAAAGAAAATAAAACTGAAACTAAATCATAATCAGTAATTTTTTTTAAATTCAATACTGATAAACATGTATTTGAAAAAAGTTAACTGAAAGAACAATAGACAATGAAGTTACAGCTATCAATTCTGCTTCATCTTCATATGAAAAAAGTCATAAACATATTTTACATTCTTAGCATAATCTTCACTTTGCAGAGAAATCTAACCAATAAATCCAGTCACAGCAGCAGCAACCATTTTTCAGTTTGAGTAGTCTTGGAAAGATATTTGGGTATATATACATTATTACTTCATTTTTACAGATAACTATCCCACATTTCATTTAACTTTTCTTCCAATCCTAATGAAAAGCTAAAATTTATAATGTATCAAACTCTAGTAAAATGTAAGACTCCCATGTCTGATATTTTAAGAGCTCATCTTTTCACTTCCTAAAATTGTTTAGAAAGATGTACTTTTCTTTTTAAATCAGGAGGGAAATCTTAATATTTCGAGATTTTAACTTAGTTCTTTTTTTCTATGAAAAATGTTTCTTTTATTAAATATGCCATTCTAACTCCACTTTAATAACCTACTTATGTATAATCTTAAAAGATTTTTTTTTCAGTCTGTTCCTGTATTTGTAAAACGTTCGAAGAAAGTAAATGGCATTAAATGCATAACCATCAGTTCTACTGCTTATTTGAAGAATAAATCAATTGCAACATTTACTGTGAAAAAGAAACTCTGAGAATGGAAATTAGAAATGGCCCAGACAGTTTGGAGGGTTGTCTATTTGTTTGTTTCAGAGCTAAAAGGTGCTAGAAATTCTAATTAGGAGTAGAAAGTGAAAAATGGCTCACAGCCAATCTTTACTGATGCCTTCAAATAAGAAGTTGTGACTTTTTTCCAAGCCCCCCAGCTCCAAAGGCTCTCCTGAGATATATTGCAGAGATGTTCATGTAGCAAAACTACAAATGGGCAGTGCCTATGTTTTCCCCAGTCAATGGTTTATAAACTACATTTCCATTTCAAAATGGTACCACGTATGAACTACTATCCTGGCACATTAGGTGAAACTAAACAAATGAGAAAAGAAAGGTAGAAAGAAGGACTAAGTAGTAACTTCAGCTATATTACATTCTAGTATAAACTACATGATGTTCTAGTATTAACTATATGACGGAATATAGTCAGCCATTTGTTTGAGCATTCAACTTCCATTTACCTCTTCTTGCACAGCTTGCAGATAAGTATTAGAATGATTAGGATAATGAAAATGTTCACTGATACGGGTTTATCTGCAACTACATGAAACCAAAACAAATCTTCTAATCATTTTTTGTCTGTTTAAAATGAAAGATGCTGTGTACCATAAAGTCTGATACCTGCTATTTGCTTATAGTCTCTGATAAGAAGTCCTCTAATCCCATTTCCTGACTTTGAATTGACCCAAAGCCAACATTATCAAGGATAAATACATTCACATCACAACTTAGAGTCTGCAAAAATCAGTAATAAATTCATTTTCTTTTGGGGCTGTTAAAGCTTACCTGAAACTGTAACATTTCTAGACGTTTGTCAGTGAATTCAAAGAGAGCCAAAGTAGTCTTCATCATATAAAGCGAATTTACCATGAAGGTTGCCATATCAGCTGTGCCCAAATTACTGGCAGACATAGTACACATCTGTAACAATGGATCTAGCACACAAGACAGAACCTAAAATAGCAAACACACAGAAAAGAGGGAGGGTAGCAAGGAAATCATGTCACATGAGGCTTCTAAGCTCATTCTGTCTCTATCACGTATTTATTCCCCAAAGCAGAATAAAGAGAAACAAGAGTTTCCAACTGTGAAAGCAGTTTTCTACTGGATTTGTCAGCAGGTGATCAGCTACCATAGTGATGGCAAAAGTATAAAAACCTGAGACGAACAGATTCCAACCTAGCAGGAGGAAGAGTAACCCAGATTAGATAATTGGTAATTGTGCAATCTTGAGGGTGTATTTACTTAATGGAGCAGTAATTGGATAACAGAATTTAGACTGTGTTAAGAGTAGCACTCCATACTGTACTGTAATTATCCACTTTGTTAGTCACTCTCTTATTCACATTACAAACTTGGGTTTGCTAGAAAGCTCCAAAATGGGACCAGCCAAAAAGATTAATGTTTCACCCATCTTTTGTGTACCAAGACTAACTTACACATACTTCTTTTTTTGCCCTCCTCTTCAAAGCAGTCAAACATTCTTATACCTGCACAAAATCAGCTTGACGGGCATCCAGTGGAACAACAGATGAGTCATGAGATGCCAGAACCTCCCGTAGCAAGTTAAGTGTCTGATTTAGTGCAGAGCTTGGGCCAAGATCAGGAGGTGGGAGTTCAACCTGAAGAACAAGATTATCTCTTTGTGGGTTTGGGTTTTTTTTAATTTCATCATCCAATGATCATCCAATCTATTAGTACAAATGCAACCAGCTAATAACAACATTACATGTAGCCATGCAGAGAAGAACTTTAAATTGATGGTGGACAAACCTAGCGTGTTTCAGACAATAACTGCCTGCAACTTTCAGCATAACCATCCCATTCAGTGACAAACAAGCAAAACTGAATTTCTCCTTTCATTCCGACTATGCCTATTTTATAATCTAGATAAACCCAAACACTACTGGTTTTAGTAGTAAAAAAAACCCCATACATTTGCTAGATTAGGTGCCTAAGAATAGCCACACTGTTGGCACCACTGAGTTCCCTTTGAGCAGGACCTCCTGTAATTTAGTGCAGGCAGAGCTCTGGGATATTAGGGTCACACTGCAGCAGCTGAATGAAGTCATCTTCTTGACAAGGCTGCACAGCGCCTGTCATGCTGCGAATGAGAGCTGCAGTCACAGATGCCACAGTCTTAATCCCTAGCAAGTTTGTACCTTAAAATACCAGTTCGCAAATGAACTGTGCAAAAGCTAACTGAAGCACACCTACATAAACTGCAACAATACTGCAAGAAAGATACTACGTCAAAGATGAGAAGTAGGAATCGCAGATGTTTAAAAACCAGAAAGAAGTTTGTAAATCTTAGAGAAAAAATACACTTTCTGAGTCAAATGATGAGAAGTTGGAGCACCTGAAATGGACTGAAACTCTATGCTACTTTTAACACAGGCTCACATACTTTAGCACTTCTTTGTAACAGACAAATACCCATTAAATGCTTCATAAAATGTTTATAAAACCTAGCACAACTCTTTTTCCCAACCCACATTCCTCAGGCTCCACTCCAAACATAGTTGCATCCTCTTGTCTTCAATGTTGCCTCAAACTGGCTTCCTGCTACCTCCAAACACTTACTACAACCCAGGCTGCCAGTCTCATTGCCTTCTGCCAACAATCCTCTTCCCACCTTCCTGTCTTCTGCCTGTCCAAGGGAGAAACACAGATCTGGCTGGATCACGTGGGAGTAAGGAGACTCCCAGCAATACAGAATAGGCCAATGCTTCAAGGCATAAGCTCCCTCCAGCAGGATGTAGGGAGAACTAAGTTTGGCTGGGACTGGGACCGGCCTGTGTGTCTCACTCAAGATGTTTCAGTGCAGCAGAGCAAGGCAGCGCGCACTTCCGCAATGGTCTTAAGACTACAGCTCAACAAGAAAAGAAGGTAGCTTTGGATGGACCATGTATGTTCCATAATGAGAGCTACAGATTAATAGCATAATAACATGGATGTCCGAGTCTTCAAGAAATTAAAAAAGTATCAAAGGGACAAAGGCTGATGGTCAAAGAAACCAAGAAGGAGAACGTAACAGGCATTTTCAGAGTGGAGCGTTACAGAGCCTTCTGGAAGTGAATCTGCATCTAACCAACATGCCACCAGAGAAAGAAGAAACAACTGTCTCTCTTTGGAGCCAGGCCTAGCTTTCACAGTTTGCATGTTTTGAAACATTTGAGGTACTATACATGTCCCCATACTGTTACCAAAACAGATCAAACAAAAACTTTTTTGCATCCTTCTAAATACAAAGTGTTCCTCTATTCTCACTTTCCAAGAGACAGTATACTGAATTCGAGGAACTAATGGAAAACTAAATCTAATAACTGTTCAGAGAACAGTTGTTGTTCAGCCTAAGCAGTCTTGAAAGCATAAAACAAATATTCTAGCAATGAAGTAACAGTAATTCAGAAAGAGGCACTTACTCAGTGCTGATTAGTAGTAAAGTTTACTGAAATTTACAACGCTGAGTGACCTCCTTCTTGTTGATTCTTGCTATTATTAAGGGTATTGATTGTGCCCTGAACACACTGTCCTCAGACCTGAACTGGATCATGTTCAGGGATATTTTGGCATTAATTTGAGACTAGCGTTTGATGGAGTTTTCACTTCCAACACACACATAGATCATGGCAACGATAATTTCAGGCTGCTTTGCCTAGAATTTTTGTCTCCTGAAGCACCTGATGGTCAGAAGCTTCTCAATTAGCTTCACCTTTCATTTAATCAGTTCTTTTAAAGTCCACTGTCTTCTAGATGGGAGCAAGGAACAACATTATACATTATTCTGAATTTTCAGAAATGAAAAGGAAAATTTAAGAACAGATATATCTAATTTATAGAGGAACCTACTGACTTCAATTTGTGACAGCTAAATCACTACTCTAATTACAAAAATTTATGTTCTGAATGTTTTATACGCGCTAAAAGATTGTTATAATTGATCCTATTTCCAGAAAAATAGATTTGAAATGCATGATGAATTCTACTTTTGAAGCATGTGCTTGAGACGCAAGGCAGACAAGACCTAACTAAAAAATTAACACAGAAGTTCTGTAGCAGCTAGTCCAACAGCATTAAAACATACTCTAACACAGTATAAAGTGTCTAATCAGTTGTAACCAGCAGTTCAGTCATGCAGAAACGAGGCCAACCAGCTGTTCAGCCTTTCAAAGAAAACAAGAAGAAATTCCCAATTTTTAAAATCCAATATACAAAACTGAAACAAATTCTCTTAAAATTACAATGGACACTAAAAGTTGTACATAAGGTTTAGCATAAAAGGTTGTATCTTTATTTAAAGTTCTGCATATCGATCAGTGGGGAACAGTTACTAAGCCAGTAACCTTCCTCCAAATATACAATCCAGAGCAGGCTTCTCTATCTATAAGAGCAAGTAGCTCAAAGGATGTCTTGAAGGATTTAACAAACAGCAAATATAGGAAAAAGAAAAGGCAGTATTAACAATCAGGAATAAAATGCATGTATGTTAATTGTTTTCCCTTCTCATTTACAAAGAAGGTTAAATGGAAAAGAAAGTATGTGCAATTTTTGTTCCTATTAAATACAGTTAATTCTGTTAAGGACTGCAGCAGATACTAAGGGTAACAGCTTTGTTAGAAGCTCATATGTGTACCTGCAAATACTGAAAATACTGTATAGGCAAGCAATCAAAATTATTTATATACTATCCTACTTCAACATTAGAAAGTTAACAGTACAGAAAGACACGGACATACTGCAGTGAGTTGAGCAAAGGGCCACAAAGTTCATGACGGGACTGGAGCGGCTCCTACACAAGCAGAGGCAGTGTTTAGCCCAGAAAGAGAAAGCTCAGGGAGATGTTATCAATGTGTATAAATAGCTTATGGCAGGGATAAAGCAGAGGAAGACAGACTCTTCTCAGTGGTGTCCAGTGACAGGTTAAGAGACAACGGGCACAGATTGAAACACAAGAAAACAATTTTTTACTATGAGGTTGGTCAAACAGTGGAGACAGTTGCACAGTGAGGTTGTGGAGTCTACATCCTTGGAGACATTAAAAACTCAACTGGAACCAGTCCTGGGCAACCTGCTCTGGCTGACGTTCTT